>NW_006400003.1:2532438-2542773 GCF_000299155.1 Elephantulus edwardii
CCCCCCCCGCCCACTCCCCAGTTCACTCTTCTCTTTTAAAAGCAAAAGAAAAATCCTTTCATTATTATACAATCCCTACCCCCAAGTCCACTCCACTATGCAGCCTTTGTTCTGGACTCCCATCATGATAATAATACCTAATCACATATCCCTTTTAAACAGTATCTCCCTTTTCAGTCTATATGCAGAAAAGATTATCCAGAAGATTGAGCTCTATGAAGACAAATGTGGCATCAGGATTGGAGGTAGACTCATCAACAATCTGTGTTATGCAGATGACACAACCCTGCTTGCTGAAACTGAGGAGGACTTGAAGTGCTTGCTGCAGAAAGTCAAGGTTTGCAGTCGTCAATATGAATTAAAGCTCAACATCAAGAACACAAAGATTGTTACCAATGGGCCTACTGGCAGTGTCGTGATAGATGGTAAAGAGACTGAGATTGTAAACAGCTTTAGTTTACTTGGCTCCACAATTAACACTCTTGGTACCAACAGCCAGGAAATTAAAAGATGAATTGCATTGGGAAAGTCTGCTGTCAGAGACCTTTCCAGAGTACTGAAGAGCAATGATGTCAGCCTGGAGACTAAGGTGCACCTGATCCAGGCCATAGTCTTTGCAATTACTTGCTATGCATCAGAAAGCTGGTCAACGACTAGGGTTAACAGAAGGAGACTTGATGCCTTTGAGTTGTGTTGCTAGAAAATAGTATTGAATCTGGTAAGAGAACAAACATGTTCATCATAGAGAGGGTGAGACCAGGCTGCTCCTTGAAGCAAAGATGTTGAAGCTTCCTCTGGCATATTTTGGACATATTGCAATGAGGAATCAGTCCTTGGTTAGGGACTTCATGCTTGGGAGGGTGGAGGGGCAGTGCAAGAGAGGAAGACCCTTGATGAGATGGATTGATTTCGTGATTAGGGTAGTGGGTTTAGGTGTTTCAGAGACAATAAGATTGTTACAGGATAGAGCAGGGTCAGGGATGTTGTACCTAGATTCACGATGAGTCGCAGGTGACTCAATGGCACATAATAACAACAACAACAATGTAAGGGAGCTCTGGTGCCCTAGTGGTAAAGAATCTGTGCTGCAGTCCTGAAGACACGCAGTTCGAATCCACCAGTTGCTCTGCAGGAGAAGGATGAGCAATTTCCTCCCATGTGATTACTGCTCTGAAACCCTCCTGGAGGGTCGGGTATGGGTTAGTTCTGACTCAGTGGTACACAACAACAATATAAGGACAATCAGAATAATGTTTGGGAATGTGGAGGGGCAGCCAAAAAGAAGAAGATACTTGAAGCACTTGCTGTAGAAGGTTTAACAGTACACCTTTCGTTATAGGTTGCATCTCAGTACTGAGGAAACAAAAATCCTAGGCACTGGACCAACAGTGAGGAGACCAAGAAACACTGTACTTGGGGAGTCTGTAATCAGGAACCACTTCAAATTATTAAGGAGTAAAGTTTGATGACTAATATGTGCCTGACTCAGGCCACTGCTTTTCAATCATTTGCTTTTCATCTGAGAACTAGACAATGACTAAGAATGACATAAGAATTAATGCCTTTGAACTGTGGTGTTGGAGAAGAGTGCTGAAGATCCTATGGACTACTAAAAGAACAAATATATATCTTGGAGAAGTGCAGCCAGATTACTCCTCAAAGACAAAGATAAAGGAGCTTCATCTCACATGCCTTGGGTATATTGTTAGGGAAGGATATTCCTTGGAGAGGAATGTGAAGGGATGGTGAAAGAGAGGATGACTCTTGACTATGTGGCCTGACATAGTGACTTGTCAATGGACTTGAATGTGTCAGGGATTGTGAGGATGACACCTGATAGGAGGGTGTTCAGATTCGTTGTTCATACTGCCATTATGAGTTGTACTTGACGCTATGATACATAACAACAACAACAATATAAGGGAAGTGAGTAACTTCTCCACAGAAGAAGGATGAGCGATTTCCTCCCATTCAATTTACTAGGACCTCTGGTGGCATAGCATAAAAGGGAAATATGAATGGGTATTCCTGTCATTACAGAAGTAAAGAGTGAAGGCTGCATGGTGGAGTGAATTTGGGAGGAGGGATTGCATAACAATGAGTTTTTCTTTTTTCTTTTCAAGAAGAGTGATTGGGGATGGGGGTAAGGAGAAAATACAGCAATGCCTGAAAATCCTAAACAAACCAACAAACAAAAACAAAAACCACTTAAAAAAAAACAAACCAAAAAAAAACAAAAGCTGTGCTGCAACTCCAAAGAAGGACTTGGTTCAAATCTACTAACTGTTCTGCAGGAGAAAGATGAGTATCTTCTCCAATGAGGTTTTTGGGGTTGTTTTTTTTTTTTCTTTTTCTTTTCTTGGTTTTATTGGGATTTCTGTTTGTTTGCTTTTTGCCTCTGAAAACCCACTGAGTGTCTGATATGAGTCACCTACAACTTGACAGTAACCAACAAAAATAAAAATATAAGAGAATTCTAGCAGCATAGTGTTGTTCTGTCAACCCAAAGACAAGTTCAAATCCACCAATTAATCTGCAAGAAAAAGATGAGCAACTTCCTCCCATGTGATTTACAGCTTCTGGGGAAACAACAAAAACAAAACAAAACAAAACAAAAAACCACTGGAGGGCTGGCTATGAATTAGTACCAACTTGACAACACGTAACAAACAATATAGAATAAATGCTGGTGACTCAATGGTGAGGTAATCAGCTATAATTTTTTTAGATGAAAGAGTTAACAGTTCATTTATTAAAGATTATAGCCTAGGAAACAATATGGAGAGTTACCTGTAGCAAAGGGTTACTATGAGTCAAAACTGATTCAGCAGCATCTAACCGTGATGTTGTTCTGTACCATAGAGTTGGAACCGACCCACAGCTGACCCTCTGGTGGGTTTAGTTAATCCTCTGGGAGAAGACTGCTCATCTCCCATACAGCAGCTGGTGGCCTCAAACTGTTTGCCTTCAGGATTGCAGCACTGCCTCTTGCCGCAATACCTTATCTCCCTAACAGTATTATAGTATAAGCTTATTTTTTAAATGTTTTTATGATGTCCACTTCTGGTTTTTTCCAGTGGCAATTGTAAAATGTGAGCATATATTAGCTTTATTTGGAGAAATAATTTTTTTAATGTTTACTTCATCTAATTTTAGGCAAATAAGAAACTAGATCTACAAGATTTATTAACATATAAACGATGCCAGTATTACCTGAAGACCAAGAATCAAATATCCTTAACCCTATCAAAGACACTTATGATGCTTGTCATCAAGAATTGTTAGAATTGCAATATACACATGGCAGAAAGATTAAAATTACCTTTAAAATATGAATATAATAAAGATGAGTTGGCTATGAAGAGAAATATTCTTAACTTAGAAGCTAAAAAATCAGTTAGGAAAACAAAACTAAACACAATGAGAATAAAATGTTATTAAAATGTGCAAAATTATTTATGTTGTTTGTGTTTAATGTGTATGTAGGAAATCCACAAATGGATTTAAAATGTTTAAAATCTGGCAATTGCATGGCCCTCCAAATAAAGTATGACAATTAAATAGAAAGCTATCAGTTCTTTAGAACTCTGAACCTAACGCTTCCTTTCCCAATGAGATGAAAAGTGACTCATTAATTGAAGATCTTTCTTGGTAGTAAGTATCATGAACTACATCTCTTTCATTGCCTCCAACTGAACCCACGCATAGCTGACCCTCCACTGGACTCCTCTGGATATAAATCATACTGGAATATATTATTTGCTTCCTCAGAGTGGCTAGTGAATCTGAATGACCAGAGAGGCACAGCCTTTGGGTTAGCACCACAACTCCATACAGGTTAGGCCGCCAGAACAGAGTTATCCATGAACCACACAATATCCATAATAAAAACCTGATCCTAATTGCTCCCCAAGTTAAGCAAAATGATTCTCTATGCCATTAAATAGGTACAACTTTGAAATATTTAGAAAGAGTAATATATTAAGTGCTTTTTTCCTAAATTTTACACCCTTAATTATTTCAAGAAGAGCTCTGATGGTTTAGTTGCAAGAAGCTGCTCTGCATTCTTGAAGGCACATGCATGGTTCAAAACCGGATGGGCAATCTTCTCCAGGTGTGATTAAGAGCCTTTGAAAACCCACCAGAGAGTCAGATGTGGGTCTGTTCTGATTCTGTAGTATACACAACAATATCAATAGCAACAGTAATTTCAAAAGATGATTAAACTGTTACAAACTAGCTGTAAATCCCCTAAATAAAATACAGTTCTTAAGAATAATAGTTCATAGTAATCTGTACCCATCCTATCACCCAATCCTAAAGTTTAACTAGGCCAACTATTTTGGCATGTATATCATTTGAAGTTGCACCTTGCTCTAAAGTTGTATATTTCATGCTGTTTTCTCAGGAAATGAATGCTAATGATTCATATATTCCTGGAAGTTTTCTGTCAGGACTTTTGCCCATTAAATTACAAAATAGAAAAGTGTCATATAAAGTCTACAGTAGTTCAATTTATTAGGCAGTATTTTGGATGTTCCATGCATATCTCTATTTTATGAAAAGTTTTGTTAAATTTACAGCCACTTCATCTTCTAAATCAAACCTATAGCTTTAAAACAGGAATTCAGCTGCTCTTGCTTGGCATAGCACCTTAAACCTTTTCTAGTACAAATCGATATGCCACTTGTAGGTTTGTAGTAACTACTAATTTTCAATCTAATTTTGCCATCATTTATAATTAGCTGATACTTTGGTGAGAGTGTCAAAATCTTAGAATCTAACATATGTTGAAGCATTATCTTTTAAAAAATGTTTTCTATGTGCAAAAATCATTTTTGGATATTTATTTCCTTTCCTTTGTAAAGATATTTCCAGTTTAACACCTACAATTCTGGGTACAAATTGCGTATCTGACTTGTGGTTCTAAACATCACAAGTATTATTCCAAAGTTTTTCATGAAATTCAGATTTTCTGATTTCCTAATTCTAATCTGACCTGCAAGAATTTTTATAAAATACTATTAGTATATTGTAGTTAAACCCTTGATTACAGCAAAACAATATACAAAGATGGATAAGACAGATGATAGTTTTCATTTTTGTGTGATGTGATTAGGAAAGAAAAGAGAAAAGGGAAAGGGGATATATTACAGAATAATACTTGTGTATTTAGAATCACATAGTATTGTAGGAGAGCAGTATTTAATATTTTCAGTCCTTAGATTTAGATTTGATGGTACCATAAAATCACAAAATGAAAATAAGATATTCTGGAGTCATGCAAATGTTTTGTTTATGTCATGTTTGTGTTTTTAAATAGACATTAAAATAAAACAAATAAAAACCAATCATTTATCACCCATAATACCAGAAAGGAGAAAAATAGAAAAAGTATTAAAATATTTGATACTATTTAACTATGTAACAATATTTTTTAATATATTAACTTTAGCTTAATTAAAACAAAATAAAGATACAAATTCCTTTTTTCTTTTTTGCAAAATAATATTTTATAACTACTATTAATAGCCCCAAATCACTGTTTACTGACATTTTCTAGTAATTAGAAAGACCTTGAATAATGAGTATAAAACAAATTAATCATTGATAAAATCCTATTTCTAGTTATTCACTGGGATATGTTATATACTCATTATGTTGCCTATACAATTTTATATTTTGTTATATAAGATTGATTCTAAAACCTACTAAAGCGATTATAGATATTATTTTAAAACCTTCCCTTTTGAAAATATTTGAAATCACTCATTAATTTTTTATGGAGCTCTGTAAGCTTAACGGTAAGGAGTTGCACTACAAACCCAATGGCAGGCAGTTTGAATCTGCTAGCTGCTATGTTGGACAAGGAGAGGATATCTCCTGAGTGAGTCACAGTCTTTGAAAACTCCCTGGGGGGTCAGCTCTGAGTCAGCTCCAAATCAGCAATACACAACAACAACAATAAACAAAATACAATTTTGGAGTTATAAAAATGTTTATCACTTCCCTATTTATCCAATTCCAAGAGCAACTCCAATACATGGACGTGTACACAAAATATTCCTTGAGATAATTAGGAAATAGATTCATGTAGAGTATGAACAAAAATGAATGAATAAGACAATGAGAAAAGAACTTTTCTCTAAGGACATAGTATCAAGGTAAATGTCTTTCTTGATCTTCTGTTTTGTAATTTCTTCAAAGCGGATCATAAGGTTTCAAAAATATAAATGTGTGTATATGTCAATACCAAAAGTTCTGTATCACAGAGAAACTAAACTAAATATTTAAATACTTTATATGAATAAGGTCTGCAGAGTCTAGGTAAATATGCCTATATCTTTACAGTGTTGGGTACCACAGAAATGGACAAAACATATTAAAGGTTTCCTAAGATAGTTATTATTGTTCATTCATTGTAATCAGCACAGAAGCAACATGGCTGAACCTCCAGTGGATTTTCAGGGACTATAAATCCAGAGCTGGAGATTGTCAACCTAAAACAGCTGGTGAATTAAAGAAATTACATTTGGGTTGACAGTATAACTCCTTACCAATTAGATTATGATAGCTCCTTGTAAAAATTTAAAGTTCCCTCCAATATTATTTTAGGAACTTCTGGTGGCTTAATAGTAAGGAGTTGAGCTGCTAAACCAAAAGCAGGTTGTTCAAATCCACCAGTTGCTCCTCAGGAGAAAGATGGATAATCATTTCCTGTGTCATTTATCACCTCTGAAAACCTGCTTGAGAGTCAGCTAAGGGTCAGTTCTCATTTGATGACATTTAATAATAAGGACAATGATGCTACTATTGTTGTTGTGAATTGTCTAGTAAAATCTGACCCACAGTTCATCTTCTGGCAGGTTTTCAGAGGCAGTTAATCACATGGGAGGAGTTTGCCCATCCTTCTCCCATCAAGCAGCTGGTAGATTTGAACTGCAACCCCTTTGGAATTGCAGAGTAGCTTC
This sequence comes from Elephantulus edwardii, assembly GCF_000299155.1. Lineage (NCBI taxonomy): Eukaryota > Metazoa > Chordata > Mammalia > Macroscelidea > Macroscelididae > Elephantulus > Elephantulus edwardii. The sequence goes on from NW_006400003.1 coordinate 2,539,410, forward strand.
TTGCCACCAGGCCGCCATAAGAAAAATGTGATTTATGTCAGGAAAGGGAGAGAAAATGATACTATTTTTGTTGTTGTTAAGTGCTGTTGGTTGAGTATAACTCATAATAACCCTATGAATAATGGTCTTGATCTGAATCTTGATCTTTGTCATTCTCACAAACACTGACACACTTCAGCCCATTGCCGTCACTGTGTCAATCCATTTGGTTGACACTTTTCCTCTCTTTTGCTTTCTTTTCGCATTTCAAGCATGCTGTCCCTTTCTAGGGGATAACCTAACTTAGCAATGAGCTCAAGGTATGTGAGACAAAGCTTTTTAATTGTTGCCTCCAAGGTGCATTCTGGCTGAACCTTCTCCAAAATATATCTCTTTGTTCTTTTGGCAAATTAATGGGACATTAAGTACTCTTTTCCAACAACACAACTTAAAGACATAAATTCTGTAATTTTATTCATTATTCATATCTCAGTTGCATATCAAGTGATTGAAAAGACCATTACCTAAATCAGACATACCTTCAGCCTCAAATTAACCTCACTGCTCCTCAATAGTTTAAAGGTCCCTGACTGCAGACTTCCCCCAGCACAGTATGTCTCCTGATGTCCTGACTACTAGTACCAAGTGTACTGATTGTGGACCTAAGGAAGGTGAAGTCACTGACAGTTTCAATCTTTTCAAATTGTTTTAATGTTAACTATTGCTCCAGTGGTGAGAATTTGTTTTCTTGACACTGAGATGCAACCCACATTGATGCCTGCAATCAATTTTTTGCAGCATGCAATTAAAGTTCACCATTCTTTCAGCAAGCATGATCGTGTCATCTGCATAATGAAAGTTATTGATGAGTCTTCTTTCAATTCTGATGCCACATTGTTCTTCATAGAGATCAGCTTCTTGAAAAATGTGCTTATCATACACTTCCTAAATTACATGCCTCTGGAAACTCTATGAATTTTGATGAATGCGGATAGTTGTAGAGGGGCTTCAGGCCTTTTGTTCATTGTGTCGCTATGAGTCATGCTTGACTCAAAGGCAATCAACAACAAAAACAGTTTGAATAGGTATGGAGAATGGATATAACCCTGACTCATACCTTTCTTAATTTTAAAACATATATTATTCTCCTGCTTTGTTCAGACAACCGCTTATTTGGTCTATGTAGAGTTTCCACATGAGTATAACAAATAAGTGTTCTGAGATTCCCACTCATCTCAGTGTTATTCACACAGTTAAATTATTATATTATTTTACATATTTGATTAAAAAACCAAATAAATATTTTTCTGATATTCTTTGCTTTTATCTAACATATATCTGATATCAGCAATTATATCCTTTGTGCCATATACTCTTTCCAATCAAATTTGAATTTCTAGCAGTTTTGACCATTTTAAATAATTATGAATAATATTTTTCTTTAATATAGTATTAGTAATATTGTTTGAGAATTTTCTCATGCTATTGAACATCTTCTTTTTTAAAATGGGACAAATATGGATCTCCTCTAGTCAGTTTGCCAGGCAGTCTTTCGAATTTCTTGACATAGAATAGTAAGCATTGCTAGGGAAGCATCTATTATTAGTTGAAACATGTCACTTGATATTCAATCAATACTTCAGGTCTTATTTTCTCAGAATACTTAAAATTGTTGCTTCATTAATTTGATCTTGATAATATGCTACTTTTAAAGTAGCTCAATGTTATCTTTTTCAGTGACAGTGTATTTCTTCCATTTTCTTCTGACATTTCCTGTAATATTCAAGAATTTGCCCATAGAATGCTTAAGTATTGCAACTTGGTTCTAGAATTTGTTCTTCAGTTCTTTGAGTTTGCGAAATGCAAAGCATGTTTTCCCTTTGCGTTTTCTAACTTCAGCTCTTAGCATATTTCATTGTAATAATTTGTCTTCTCAACTGCTCTTTGAAATCCTAAGTTTCTTTCTCTTCAACATTTCTTTCCCTTTTTGCTTCTTGATATCCTAGTGACAGCTAAAACGTTTCCTGACACCCATTTGGTCTTTACTTTCTTTCTTGTTTTTGTAGCAATCTTCTGCTTTCTGAATTGATGTTGTCCTTAATTTCATTCCACAGTAAGTCAGTCCAGTCTGAGGTCATTAGTATTTACTGCATCAGAATTAGACTCAAGGTTGATTTGAAGTCTTGTGGACTTTTCATTTTCTTTACCCTTAATGTTAACATGTGTTATTGATGGTCTATTCCAAAATCAGTTTCTGGCCTTGTTTTGACTGCTGATAGTGAACTTCTCCATTGATTTTTCCCACTTATGTACTCTATCTGATGTCCACATGAGGAATTTGATCAGGTGAGGTATTTTTTGTTTATACTGTATATTTGAATAAGATTGCTATGACTTCCTTGGACTGCACATGGATGTTATCACTCACAGAGTTACACTTCAAGATACATCTTGAAATGTTCTTTTTATCAAGAGGAATATTATACTATTCCTTTTCAATTTATCATATCTGACATAAACCATATGTCATAGTTCATATGATTCTCTGATCTAAAATAGCCAATACCAGTTCATCTCAGTTGAAGAATGCTGAGGATTTTGATCTTTACATATTTCATTTAATTTTTTACAACTTTAGATTTTCATAGGTTCATAATTAATAAATTCCATGTGCTAGGCTATTTTTAGCTGGTTTTTTTAAAAAGAGCTTCCAATGAGAATAACTGGTCAACTGGTATACTATCCAAAATATTCTTCTGTTATTCATAGAATTTTGGAAGAACTTTTACTCCAGAAGTAGATGACCTGGACTACTCCTTAGTATTATTAGTCTAGAAGTTCAATTGATCCTGTCCACCATGACTGACCCTGTTAGTATTTCAATTACTGGTGGCATAGCTTCAAGCATCACAGCAATAAGAAAGTCCCTACAAGATTAGAGTAACTACAAGAAAGTACAGCAAACTGACAGACAAGTGCTGCACCCACAAGCACAAACTACAAAACAAACAAGCATGCAGATATCATAAAATAAATATACATATAGTGGGAACTACAAAACAAGTTTTCTGATTTGGGGAAGCATATCTGCTTACAAAGCAGAAGACTGGAGTTGGAATGCCCAGTTAGCCTAGAGTTTTTGCTTGGCTGAGTGATAACTCAAAAGAAGCAAAAATTCCCATTATTAGTAACCAAAGTACTGTCACAAACACACACACACACACACAAGCAAATTATATAGAACATATTCAATGAGTTAAAGTAGCTAAATTCATTTAATCAATGTTTCAAACCTCCAAATGAACCTGAGTTAAAAAAAAAATGAGTCTGTTTACTTCTATAAAGATTTAAAGCCTTAGAAACCCTACGAGGCAGTTTTACTCTG
>NW_006400003.1:2543403-2545975 GCF_000299155.1 Elephantulus edwardii
TTAGGGCTGTTGTACATAGGGTCGCTATGAGTCACAAATAACTCGACGGCACATAACAACAACAACATCGAAACTCTAAACACATATTGTGAAGGTTGGTTCTAAAGTTGTATACTAATTTTATACTGTTTGATAGAGTTCTGATGGCCTAATGGGTAATGAATTATATTGTGAACCTACATGCAGGGTGCTCAAAGACAATGTCAGCTCCACAGGAGAAATATGAGAAATGTACTACTGCATAAAAACTCCCTGCAGAATCAAGCATCATCAGTTTTGTCTCACTAGCAGTAAGAGACATTTTAAAACACTTTTAACTTTTTCAGGGCTTGAGTCAATTCTAGATTTTGAAATTATATTGGATTTATAGACATGACATATATAACCTGACCACTTCATTTTCCAATATAACGCTGGAAAATGATGCACCAAATTAAAAGGTAATAGATTTAACATGATCATGATAATGACGTTGTGGTTATGGGATGTTAAGTCGCTTGTGACTCATAGTGACACTATCTACTCTTATACCTTGCTCTATCCTGTGCCAGTCTTACTGTCTCTGATACTCCTACCCCCATTATCCAGTCACTGAATCAATCCATCTCATTGAGGATCTTCCTCTCTTGTGCTGTCTGTCCATGCACCCAAGGAAGACGTCCCTCTCCAAAGACTTGTCCCACTTTGCAACATGTATCAAGTATGTCACACAAAGCTTCTGGATCCTTGCCTCTAAGGAGCAGGCTTGTTTAACCCTCTCTAGGAAGAGCTAGTTTGTTCTCCTAGGTGTCCATGGTATATTCAATACTCTTCTTCAGCACCAAAGCTCAAAGGCATCAATTCTCTATCATGCTTAGTTATTGCCACGTTTTCTGACACATAGCAAGTAATTGCAAAGACCATACCCTGAATTAGGTGCACCTTAGTCTCCACACTGAAATTGTTGTTCTTCTGTACTTTGGAGATGTCTCTCTGAGAGTAGACATTCCCAACACAATTTGACTTTTAATTTCCTGGCTACTGATACCAAGAGTGTTGATTGTAGAGTCAAGCAAACTGAAGCTGTTAACAATCTCAAAATCTTCATCATCTATCATGATGCTGCCAACAGGCCCACTGATGAGAATCTTTCTGTTCTTGATGTTGAGCTTCAATCCATATTGAAGGATGCAGGCCTTGACCTTCTGCAGCAAGTACTACAGGTCATCAGTTTCAACAAGCAGGGCTGTGTCATCTGCATAGTGCAAGTTGTTGATGAGTCTTCATTCAATCCTGATGCCATATTTCTCCTCATAGAGGCCAGGCTCCAGAATAATCTGTTCTGCATATAGGTGGAAAGGTATAGATATAGGACACATCCTTGGCATATACCCTTCCCAATGTTGAATCATGCAGTGTTTCCTGGCTCTGTTCTAATGACTGCCTCCTGGTATAAGTATAGGTTTTACGTAAGCATTATCAAGTTTTCTGGGATTCCCATTCTCAGAGTTAGTCACAGTTCATTGCGTTCCATACAATCAAATGCCTTTGCATATTCAATGAAACACAGACAGACATTTTTCTGGTACTCTTCTGCTTTCAGCAAAGATCCTTCCTTTAAAAAATATTATTATTATTCATTTTAATGAAAATTTACAGACTTTTAATTTCCATTTATTCATTGTTGCACTTTTCTCCCTGCCCACCCAAACCGAGTTCTCTCCTCTCTTTGAAAAGTAAAAGTCTTTCATTGCTATACAATCTCTACCCCCCCTTTCCCCGCCCAGGTCCACTCCACTATGCAGCCTTCGTTCTGAACTCCTGTCATTACAATAATACCTAATCATATTCCATATTAGCTATAATATCACTAGGACCAAGGCCTCTTATTCTAAATCCAGCCTGAGCTTCTGCTGCCATTTCTCTTTTGATGTGCTGTTTCAGGCGTTTTTGGATGATTTTCAGCAGGATCTTACTTGCATATAATATTACTGATATTGTTCAATGATTTCCACACTCTGTTGGGACACCTTTCTTTGTAATGGGAAAACATATCAATATTTCTTTCCAGTCAGTCGGCCAGGTGGTTGTCTTCCAGATTTCTTCTAATAACTTGGTGAGCACATCTGGGTCAGCATCTGTTTATTGAAATATGTCAATTGGTATACCATTAATTCCTGGGGCCTTGTTTTTTGACAATTCTTTCAGAGACTCTTGAAATTCTCACCAAAAGTTCTTGCTCATACATTGCTTCATGAAATCCTTCTGTGTCAGCAAATTGTTGTTGTTGTTGTTATGTGCCGTCGAGTCACTTGTGATTCATAGCGACCCTATGTACAACAGGCCTAAACTCTGCTCTGTCCTGTGTCAATCGCACCATCTCCGATACACCCATCCCGATTACCCCAGTCACTGAATCAGTACACCTCATAGAGGGTCTTCCCCTCCTGCGCTGTCCCTCCACCCTACCAAACATGATGTCCCTCACCAAGGACCTGTCCCCCCTTTCAACATGTCCAAAGTATTTTAAATGGAGCCGCAGAACCCTTGCCTCCAAGGAGCCGCCTGGTTTAACCCTCTCCAGGATGAATCT
>NW_006400003.1:2546100-2562216 GCF_000299155.1 Elephantulus edwardii
AGAGCTCCCTAACAGCAGTCTTTCCCATGGCAATGTCTTTTAATTTCCTGGCTACTGGTGCCGAGAGTGTTGACTGTGGAGACAAGCAAACTGAAGCTGTGAACAATCTCAATCTCGTCACCATCCATCCTGATGCTGCCAGTTGGCCCAGTGGTGAGAATCTTTGTTTTCCTGACATTGAGCCTCAATCCACATTGGAGGCTGCAGTCCTTGACCCTCTGCAGCAAGTGCTTCAGGTTCTCCTCAGTTTCAGCAAGCAGGGTTGTGTCATCTGCATAATGCAGAATGTTGAGGAATCTTCCACCAATCCTGACACCACCCTTCTCCTCAAAGAGCCCAGCCTCCTGGATAATCTGTTTGAAAAGTATGGAGACAGGACACATCCCTGCTATACGCCTTTCCCAATTTTGAACCATGCAGTGTTTCCTTGCTCTGTTCTGGCCACTGCCTCTTAGTCAAAGTATAGGTTTCTCATTAGCATGATCAAGTGTTCTGGGATTCCCATTCTTTTCAGAGTCAGCACAGCTTGTTATGATCCACACAGGCAAACGTCTTGGCATAGTCAACGAAACACAGACATACATTCCTCTGGTATTCCCTGCTTTCAGCTAAGATCCATCTAACATTAGCTACAATATCCCTAGTACCACAACCTCTTCTAAACCCAGCCTGGACTTCTGTCAGCCAATTACTTTGGTAAAATGACTCTATAAACTCTTTCCATCATCTTTTAAGGTTTCATGGATCATTAATATTCTGCTCAAAGCATCCTTAAATATTGCAACTCAAGCCTTGAATTTGTTCATCAGTTCCTTCAGCTTAGGAAATGCTGAGCAAGTTTGGCCCCTTTGATTTTCTGACTCCAACTCTTTGCACATTTCACTGAAATATTTTACTTTGTCTTCCTGTACTGCCCTTCGAATGGTGTAGGAATGGAAAATGCTTTGCTCTGATCATTATATGGGAAGTCAACATGAATCAAAGTCAATTTAAAGGGAAGCGAAAAAAAATAAAAAGGTAGTGACAAGTGTTAACTCTTTATATATATATATTTTTCAACTATCCCAAATATCTCACAGCCATATACAGAAAAACATTGAGAATTTCAAGGACTCCAGAGTAAGAAAAATTTGCACTGGATTCAAATGATGGCTTTTTAAATGTATAGGCTATCTACCAGTGCTAGTTGTGAAAATTAGAGAAAGTTTGTTCTTAAATGCCTTATTACAGAGACTGGTGACATATGAGAGATGGCACATTGTTTCTACTAATAAAATATTTATGCAAGAAATCAGAAACCAAGCCAAGGTATATTTTGTTTTAAATTAGTATTTAATGTTTTAGAGTTGCTGACTACAGAATTGAAGATTATCAATTTTTATTTAGTACTTTATAGGTAAGAAAACAACTGTAATGAAGGCAATTCTTGATATCATTAACCCATTCTGTATTCATCTCTGAGAGTACGTGTGTGTCTGTTTGTGTGTGTTTGTAGCACATGATCATGAGTCAGATAACAAATATAATAAAGTCTTGTACCACAATTATATAAAAGTTTCCTTGACATTCACATTTTTTATTAGATCTTGCCTATGGTAGTTTCTTTCCATTAACTAACTACCACCCCCTACCCAAAACCTCCCTTGTATCCTCAAAACTAATGACATATCAAACAATCCTTTTCAAGTACAAAATATATTCTCCCTGAAGGGAGTTCTGGTAAATAAGATATTCTCCACCTCATTGCCTTTCAATGACATTTTGACGTCCCTTATGGATTGCATCCCTGGGCAACTGTCCAACTGACCTGTCCCATAATCTGTCTCATGTTGCCCTTTTTAACAATAAAACGCTTCATTCTGTTTCGAATCAGCAGAGAGACCCTGCCTGTTGAATTAATATGAGTGAATATGTCATCGCATATTGTACTTCACCATCCATGGTGCCCTTTAAATAACTCTGAGAGAAATTAATCTCATCTTTATGTCTTTTATCCTTCTTGAGTTTTATTCAGTTGTACTTTGTGATGAATTCTTTGAGTTAATCAGTTATGAAGTAGCTTAGTGCTCATAAATATTTCATTGCTTTCAAAAGTGTTAATTTTCTTGTATCTATAACATAAGGATTAAAGATTTCTCTGGTCTAAAATGCTGACTAATTTAAATGTAATTAAGCACAAAAATTGTAATGATGAGCAACTGACATACTTCCTACCAATTAAACTGGTTTCTTTCTTTATCAAAAGCATTTAGGTGAAGTATATTATATTTGATATTAGAAGGAACCATAATTTAAATCATAAGAATCATCTATTAGAGAATTTACATTTTTTAATACAGGCATTTCTACTATGTCATATATTTACTTTGTATGCACCTAAGACACATTCACTAACATTAGCGCTTGACTTTTTTTTTTAGCTCTTGACTTTTAAAATAGCAATTATCTAATACTTCCAACACAAAACTGCTGTTATTTCCTTAACATGCGAAGTCGATTCTCCTTTTTGACTGAGTAGAACCACTCCATAGGGTTTCACAGACTGTTACCCTTAAGTATTCTACAGCAATGCATCTCACTGCTACTTCTTTTTATTAACCCTTTACATTACCATGTATGATGTCCCTTCTGAGAAACTGGCCCCTACTAATTAAGCTGATTACAACAATTAGTTTAAACCCATCAGCTATTGTAAGAAAGGCAGGATTGGACACGATTTCATTCAATTGTACATAAGGCTAAAAGATGGTGTCTAATAATAAAAACAACAATATTTAGAGTAGTTCTACTCTGTTATATAGGGTACATATGGGCTTCACAAGTTAGAAAGAATAGTCCTTACGGAAGTGGATCATGCAAACTTTTAGTCCCAAGAGGTCCAGTGGGCTTGAACATCTGGTCTTTCTAGTTAATTATTTTTCCCTGTTGTTAGGTGTTGTCAAGTATGACTCATGTTGTTGTTATGTGACTTTGAGTAGCTTGCGACTCATAGTGACCCTATGTACAATAGCCTTATACTCTGCTCTGTCCTGTGCAAATCTTATTGTTTCGGACACATCTATTCCCATTTTCCCAGTGACTGAATCATCCATCTCACTGAGGGTCTTCCAGTCCTGGTACTGTCTGTCCACACTCCCAAGCAAGACATCCCTTTCCAAGGACAGCTCCCTCCTTGCAACATGTCCAAAATACATCAGATAATGTTACAGAATCCTTGCCTCCAAGAAGCAGCTTGGTTTTACCCACTCTAGGGTGAAGTTCTTTGTTCTCCTAAAAGCCCATGGTATATTCATTACTCTTCTCCAGTACAACAACTCAGAAAGGCATCAATTCTCCTATCATCCACAGTCATCGTTGAGCTTTCTGACACTTACCAAGTAATTGCAAAGACTATAGCCTAAATCAGGTGCACCTTAGTTTCCACACTAACATTGTTGCTCTTAATTCATTACTTTTACTTTGGAGAGGTCTCTAATAGCAGACTTTCTCATTTCAATTGGTCTTTTAATTTCCTGGCTGTTGGTACCAAAAGTGTTGACTGTGTAGCCAAGCAAACTGAAGCTGTTAACAATCTCAATCTCTTAATAGGACCAATGGAGAGAATCTATGTTATCTTGATCTTGAGCTTCAATCCATATTGAAAGCTGCAGTTCTTTTCGTAGCCAAGCAAACTGAAGCTGTTAACAATCTCAATCTCTTAATAGGACCAATGGAGAGAATCTATGTTTTCTTGATCTTGAGCTTCAATCCATATTGAAAGCTGCAGTTCTTTTCCTTCTGCAGCAAGCGCTTCAGGTCCTCCTCAGTTTCAACAAGCAGGGTTGTGTCATCTGTATAGCACAGGCTGTAGATGAATATTCCTCCAATCTTGATGCCACATTTCTCCTCATACAGCCCTGCCTCTGGGATAATCTGTTCTGCATAGATTTAAAATGTATGGGGATAGGATACATTCCTATTGTAGTGGACCTATGAATAATAGATATGGACTCTATCCTATCCTTTATAATCTTAATATTCTACTTATATAATATTAATATTCTTGAGCCTATTGCTGCAGTCACTGTGTCAATCCACCTGGTTGAGAAATTTCCCCATTTTTACCATCCCTCCACTTTTCCAAGCACTATTTTGTAGTTTAAGGAATAGCTTCTTCTAGTAACATGCACAATGTATGTGAGATGAAGCTTTACCATCCTTGCCTCCAGGAAGCATTCTAGTTACACCTTCTCCAAGGCATATATGTTTATTCTTTTGAAAGTCTATGTGATATTCAGTACTCTTCTCCAACATCTTATCTAAAAGGTATCAATTCTTCTTCTTAATCCTTATTTATTATCCAGCTCTCAGCAGCATAGCAAGTGATTGAAAAGATCATGTCCTCAATTAGGTGCATGTTAATCCTCAAGCTGCTATCATTTTTCCTCAATAATTTGGAGAGTTCCCTAACTGTAGACTTTCACAGTACAATGTATTTCCTGATCTACTGACTACTGCTAGCAAGTGTACTGATCATGGATCCAAGTAAGATAGAGTCATTGACAATCTCAATCTTTCCTCCATCTATCATGATGTTGCCCATAGGTCCAGGGCTAAGGATTTTTGTTTTCTTGATGTAGATATGATACCCAAATTGAAGGCTGGAGTTCTAAATTTTCTGCAGCAAGTGTTGCAAGTCCTCCTGCTTACAACAAGCAAAGTTGTGTCATCTCCAAGATGAAAGTTATTTACGAGTCTTTCTCCATTTATGTTGTTGCATTCTTCTTATAGAGTCCATCTTATTAATTTTCTCAGAATGTATATTGAATGGATAAAGAGAAAAAATACAACCTTGACACATACCTTTCTAATTTTAAACCATGTAGCTGTATGAATCATGAAAATTTGTGGCTGACATTGAGAATGGGAATCTCAGAGCACTTACTTGTGCTCCTTAGGAACCTATACCGGGATCAGGAGGCTACTGTGCAAAAGGGACAGGGGAGCACTGCATGGTTTGGAACTGGGAAGGGAGTGCATCAGAGTTGTGTTTTACCTCCATACCTGTTCAGTCTATATTCTGAACAAATTATCCGAGAAGTTGGACTCTATTAAGAGGAATGAGACATCAAGATTGGAAGGTGACTCATCAATAACCTGTGTTATGCAGATGACACGACCTTACTTGCTCAAAGTGAGAAAGACTTGAAGCACCTGTTGCAGAGGATTAAGAAATGCAGCCTTCAGTATGGAATGTGCCTCAATATCAAGAAAACAAAGTTTCTTACCACTTAAGCAATAGATGGAGTCATGACAGATGGAGAGGAGTTTGAAACTGTCAACAGCTTTATCTTACTTGGATCTACAATTAACACCTTGGTAAGAGCATTCAGGAAGTTAAGAGACACATTACACTAGGAAAATCTGCAATTATGGACCTTTCTAAATTATTGAGGAGCAGTGATGTCAGTTTGAAGAATAAGGTGTGTTTGATTCAGAATGTAGTCTTTCCAGTTACTAGTTATGCAGCCAAGACCTGCCCAATGAATAAGGATGACAGAAAAAGAATTAACGCCTTTGAGCTGTGGTGTTGGAGAAGAGCACTGAACATCCCATGGATGGCCAAGGGAAAAAACAGGTATGTCTTGAAGAGGGTGCAGCGAGAGTGGTCTTTGGAGGCAAGAATGATGAAGCTTTGCCTCACATACTTTGGACATGTTGCTAGAAGGTGCTATTCCTTGGAGAGGGCCGTGATGTTGGGAAGGGTGGAGGGCTGGCGAAAGAGAGCAAGACTCTCAACCAAGTAGACTGGTGACTGCTGCAGTGGGCTCATGTGTTTCAGGAAGTGTGAGGATGGCACAGGAGAGGATTGAGTTAAGATCTTTTGTTCATAGGGTTGATATGAGTCATACTCAACGGCACACCACAACAACAACAGTGTTCCCTTGATCTGTTCGTACAACAGCTTCTTGGTGTAAATATACGTTTCACATGGGCACAATTAAGTATTTTGGGATCCTTATTCTTCTCAATGTTAGTCATAATTTGTTATGAATCACACAGGCAAATGTACTTTTGGATCAACTTTTGTGCATTCAATGATTAATTCATCGCAAATATCTTTTTTGGGGAGGAGTTAATCATAGGGTTGCCAATTTTCATGGGGGAGGTAGGGGTGAACAATTGGAAATATCCAACGTGAAAACAATGTATATGAACACTGTAACTAAAAAAGTAAAAATAAAATTTTATTTATTCTTAAAAAAAGCAAATAAAACTCAAAGGCAACTTTGAATATGGACCTCACCAGATGAGCTGCATAGGAATTGGATTGACAACATCCGTGGAAGAAAACACTGGAGAAGCTTAATACCAGTAGTCAAAAGCAGGCCAGGTGCTGAGTGTGGAACAAATCATTAAATGTTGTTGATGTTTTGTACATGTTATCAAGTCGACTGTGATTCATAGAAACCCTATGAACAATAGCTCTGAAATCTGTCCCTATGTTGAGCTAATCTCACTGTCTCTGACAAACATGATCCCATTGCCCCAGTAATAACGCCAATCTATATCACTTGGAGTCTTTCTCCTATGTACTGACCTTTCACTTTCCTTCAAGGTCTGGTCCTTCTTGGCAACATGCCAAAAGTATGTGAGGTGTAACTGTCAGTCCTTGCCTCCATGGAGTAACCTTATTTCACCCTTTCCAAAACACACTTATTTATTCCCATTAAGGTCCATGGTATATTCAACAATCTTCTCCAGTACAACAACTCAAAGACATCAGTTTTTTTGTGTTATCTTTTATCATTGTCCAGCTTTCTAATGCACAGATAATAACTGAGAAGACCATGGACTGGATCAGGTACATCTTAGTTTCTAGACTGACATTGATACTCTTTAGCACTCTGGAGAAGTCCCTGACAGCAGACTTTCCTAATACAACTCATCTTTTGATTTATTGACTGTTGGTGCCAAGAATGAAATTGTGGATCTGAATAAAATAAAATTGTTAACAACCAAAATCCCTTTTCCATCTATTATGATGTTGTTCATTGGCCAAGTGGTGAGAATCTTTGTTTTCTTGATATTGAGATGTAACCCATATTGAGACCATCAATTACTCATGGGAAAATTCAAATTGAGGATGAAGGAAATGAATACAATACATGAGAATAAAAATATTAATATGAGTCTATTCCACACAAAATTAAGAATAGTCTTAAGGACAGATTTTAAGAACAGAACACAAATTATTGAAAGGTAGATGAGTTTTGGGATGACACAAAGGATATCATCATGAAGACAAAAAAAGATCCCTACAAATCCCAAGAAGAAAGAGAAAAACAATAGAGATGTCAGAAAAGACCCTGAAAATTGCACTAGAAGATAGATAATATAAAATAAAGGGAAGAAGTGTTGAAGTAAAGGAACTGAAGAGAAGATTTTTAAAGGATATTTTGAGATGACAAAGCAAACTATTATAAAAGTATATTCAGAGACCTAGAATTGAAGAATAAAAAGGGACAAACTTGCACAGTATTTCTCAAGCTAAAAGAACTTAAAAACCAACTGTAGCCTCAAATTGCCATACTTAGAAATACTATGAGCAAAATCTTGAATTATCCAGGAAGCATCAAAAGAAGATGGAAGGAATACCCGCAATCACTATACCAAAGGAATTATACAACATTGAACTATTTCAAGAAGTAGCATATGATCAAGAGCCGTTGGTAATGAAGGAAGAAGCTGAAACTACATTGAGGCACCGACAAAAAAATAAGACCCCAGGAATTGATGTGATACAATTGACGTGTTTCAAATGACAGATGCAACACTGTATATACTCACAAGTTTATGCTAGGAAAGTGGAAGGAAAGTGCTAGGAAAGCTGTCTGGCCAACTGTATGGAATAGAGCCATATTTCTCCTCATTACCAAGAACAGTGATCCAACAGAATGTGGAAATTAATGAACAATATAACTAATATCACATAGAAGCAAAGTACTGCTGAAAAGCATTCAAAAACAGCTAGAACAGTACATAGAGAACTATTAGAGCTTCAAGCAGGACTTAGATAAGGTAATGACAACAAGAATTTCATTGCTGATATCAGATAGATCTTGACTGAAAGCAAAGAACCAGAAAACTTACTCCCTCAGCTTCCTTAACTCAAGAGTATTTTCCAGGTATTAGTGAATAATCTCTTATCAGACTATGCTAGAGAGGTTCTTCAGGAGTTTCTACTCTTGCCTTTTTATTGAACCATGTTGTTTTGTTTTAGAGGTTTAGGGATGGATAGGGAGAAAAGTGCTACAATGAATGAATGGATATCCAAATTCTCTGTAAACTTTCATTAAAATTAATAATAAAAAAACTACATGCTGCTTAGATTAAAAAAAAGTGGTAATCGTTATGCACACATGCAGACAACAGCTATTCCTGCTGAGCAGGCAAGTGTTCCGCAGCAGGTGGCTGCAGAAGCATTGAATGACCATTCGCCATATAACTTTCAACCCAATAATTAAGTAACTATGAAATGTACAGAAGGATATTTGTTCCATTTTTTAAAATTGTATCTTATATTGGTTTACATACAAAGTTCATAAATTTTGTATACATTGTTTTTCACACCAGATATTTCCTCTTTTCTTTACCATCCCTCCCTCCACCTGTCAAATTGTGTGACCCTATGATTAAGCCCCTATCCTTCCCCTCCTTAGATATTCAAACTCGTTCTACAATAATGGTTTTATACAGTATTTGTCCTTACTGGACTGAATGAATTCACTTAACATAATGCTCTCCAGACTCTCCCATGTTAGGTAGTCATTTACAAAATCATTGCTCCTGTGTGCTGTATAGTATTCCATTGTGTGAATGTATCATAATTCCTCAATCCATTCCATTCTGGTTGGGCATTTGGACTGTTTCCTTGTTCTTGCTATAGCGAACAGCACTGCTACGAACATTGGTGTATAAGTATCTGTTTGTTGCTTAGTTCTCTTTTTCTCAGGGTATATTGCAAGCAGTGGAATAGTTGGGTCATATGGAATTTCTGTGTTTGGATTTTTAAAGAAATGCCAAACTGCCTTCCAGAGTGGTTGTACCATTTTACAATCCAAAAACAGGTTCTTACATGAATAAGGTGTGAAGGCTGAACAACCATGGCTTTTTTCTAATCAACTGTGGCCTAGGAATTCTTTCGCCATTTTACAAAGGTTTTTGCAAATGTTATGTATGATGAAATCAACTAAAACCTTTTTTGCCATAAGTTCTAGAAGGTGCATAAAACCCTTAAATTCATCTAGCGTCTGTTCTCTTGAAAAAGATATATTTTAGTAAAAAAAAATTAAAAATTAAAAAAACCAAAATAAATTCCAAGAGATTTTTATCGAATATTATGATAGAATAATACATTTTAGAAGTAAAACAAAAACAAAACCAACAACAACAAAAAAAACCCCTTCAATATTCTGGGTATGTAAAAAGATCATGAAGACTTATTCAAGTGCGTCACTGGATTTTTGTGGTTTTATTCATGTTCTGTTTTGTATTTTTTAACACTGTATGAAAAGGGCTTCCCAAGTTTAAGTAATCTGACATCACAGTGTGAGTGTTGCTGTAACTCACTGTTGTTGTCAGTGTCTCTTTTCCTTAGCTCTCCATTTTCTCCTTTCAACATAGTGTGATATATCTTATCCTTTTCTATGAACACTAATTTGCCTTAAACCTTTTGATGCTGTAGCTGTTTCAGTATAGTCCAAACTAATGATGTAGCTGGTCTGTTTTTCCTAGAAAAACAGCAGGTAGGGCTTTTAACAGGTAGTCAATAAAAGTTGCTGAAATTTTGAGAAAAGAAAAAAAAGAAATGGTAAACACTGCTCTTTCCAAGTACTATGCTAATATGTACTATGATCCTTGTTCTTTGTCTTCCATATTATCTGGTGAAAAAATATCAATACCTAGCCCATGCATATTCGAACTAAGCACCATATTTTATTGTTTGCCACTGAGAATAGAGAGTCAGAGCTTTTAGAACAGCAGACTATAATAAAATAGCACCCCAATACAAAAACCTGTGCAGGCGCTTCCTGAAATAGCTAAAAAGCTCCATGGTGCTTTTCCGTCACTCTTTCTCTTAAGGCAAGAATCAAGAACCTCCAAATCTTAGCCCTGCCTCATCACGAGGTGTGTCACGATGCTTTACAATCCAAGCTAAGCACCTCTCCCACTCTGAGATAGGAATAAATTCCCTAATTTAGCCTAAGGTCCATTAGTTATGTCCTCATTCTATGCTTTTCAACACCAACACCAAAGAGTAACAGAAAGGATAAATGTCAAAAATTCATTTCGGTAATCACATGCAACTCTAGCATCAGTGTGTTTTGTAGGCTCATATAATCCAATAGATGAGGAAACCACATGTCAGTCTAGGTTGGGCCAAATGAATGGGTTAAACTTAATTGGAAGAGCTTAAGGACCTCCAGTTAAGACTAAAAAAACAAACAGAAAAATCAACTTTGTTTCAACTCCACATGATTTGCTTTATTAAATATAAGGTATAAGAAAAGAAAAGATATTATAAGCATTCATATAATTTTAATGTAAACATAAGACTGTACTGGCTGTAACATGAAATTATAGAACAAGAATATTGTGCTGAGAATTTTAAGAACTATATACCTGTTACATGTGTGTGCATACATTTCTATCCATAAGCTACGCAGGCACCAAGAGAGAATATTCAAGGACATTACTTATTTCTTAAGGTCTATTCTGTAATAATATTCACACAGGAATACCACTTTTAATAGTGTTTATTGTAAAATTACCATCTGATCTATCATTAAATACACTCACAAAATAGCTGAAACTTTTAATTGTATACATTCTACTATAAAAACTAAAATGGATGATGGTATTTCACCCAAGGTCATTCTAATATTTAAAAAATGGAGTAGGAATCAAATTATCATATTTAGTGTATGTCTGCCCACATAGACCCTTAATATTATAAACTCTTCTAATTGATATTAATATTACAACAGAGACTTTCATTCCATCCCCTGCTGCCTAGTACAGATTGCATTTTATTAGTCTAAAGATATTTAAATGGTTTGAAGTAATAATTAAAATGTTCCTTTAATATGTTCTATTTTATTCCTTGTCAATTGATTCAAGGTCACATACTATTGTCCAGTATTACATTTCACACTTTAAACATTTTTCTCTTCCAATTTATATACTTGGAAATATTTATAGCTTGCTCTATTTTCAATATACCTTGGAAAATTCCATTTAGCAACTAATTGTAATTAACTTCAAAGGGATTTATAATCTAACATAGCATTTCCATTAATTTTGTGACTCAGGTTCAGAGTCACAAAATTAATAATGTATTAAGCGGAGTTTATACATAATTCATATGCATAGTCTTGCTTGAAGTACTGAACTTAGGAAAATGACAGAATGCTTTAAAAGAAGCAACATCAAATAGCATAACTACCATATGCATTCTTACTTTTTGTGCAGTACTCCTTCATAAGGCTTATAATAAAGGAGGAACACTTAAATATTTAATATTCTACCTGTTTTGTTTTGGTCTTCTTAAACTGATTGGGTTAACTGTCAGCCATTATATACTGTTTAATTTTCTATCTGCTATCTTTCATATGCAATGAAACTATAGAATGTGAACCTGCAATAAGCGTATATAATCCACAGTTCTAGTACACTGTTGAACCTGACAAATGTTTACAACCTGCCTCTAATAACCATGTGATTATTAAGCTCTTTGTGTGCAAATAATGTCACATATACTCTAGTTCAAATGGCTATGTTATGCTTTGTAACTTTGTACTGAAAATTTGGTAAATGAGTATTTATGATAAATTCAACAAAATGTCTTTCATTTCCTCCAACTGATAAACATTAATCTCTCAAACCTTGTGCTAATGTTAGTCATGGAAGTATTTGGCAAGGATACAGACAGACAACATCTGGAATAAATAACACTCTCTATCATCTTGACTGCTAATTTTTCTGCTTATACTCTTTCTTCTTCATTGTTTATGTTTAAGCTCAAAATTACTGAAATACTCCTCAATTAATAGTTTGTATTTTGACACAATAGCGGTGGTCTAATTCACCTGTGATATGACATAATGACTGCAACAATGGCTCGGGCATGGCAGAAATTTTAAGTATGACTCTGAATAAGACACGGTTTTTATTTATTGTTTATATGGTAGCTATTGTCATAGTTGTCTTGACATTAACTACTAACTAATTAAATG
This sequence comes from Elephantulus edwardii, assembly GCF_000299155.1. Taxonomy (NCBI): domain Eukaryota; kingdom Metazoa; phylum Chordata; class Mammalia; order Macroscelidea; family Macroscelididae; genus Elephantulus; species Elephantulus edwardii. The sequence goes on from NW_006400003.1 coordinate 2,558,379, forward strand.
TGCTGGAGGCATCAAATAAAACAATAATATGATCTACAACATATCTTATGATCTTTTCGATACTTTAATATTCACTAATCATCGTAATTTATATAATGTATATATCAATCTTATAAAAAGAATACAAATTATAAAAGAAGACTGCATAGAGAAGAGCAGAAAATGGGACATGGGGGCACAGGGCCAAGAGCATCTCTCTAAAAAGGGCCAGAGGGAGTAAGAATAGGCATAGGACCTCATATTCTTATATACCATAAGCATTTACTTATGGAATTCTTATACACCATAAGAATTTACTTGGGGTGATATAATTCTAAATGCTCAGTAGAATTATGTGGACAAGAAATTAAACTTTACTAGAAGCAGGAGTGGCATCCACTTCCGAAATGGCTTACCTCCGGAAATTCTATGTATGAACAGTGCTCAGTGCTCAGGCCTTTCGTTCATAGCGTCGCTATGAGTCGTCTACGACTCGATGGCACCTAACAACAACAACAACAACAACAACAACACCCTTTTGTATTTGGATGGGCGTCTGTACATAATTGGTAGAAACTTCCATACAGTCTCTCTCTCTGTGGTTTTGTTTTTGTTTTTGTTTTAATTTTATACTGGTTCACTTAGAAATATACAGTTTTTCACACTGGATCTTTCCCCTTTCCTTTACACATCACTCCCTATCTATTATTAGGGAGAAAAAAGGTAGGTGCTTTAAAAAAGTAAAAAACCAAGGTAATGAAATAAGGATGGAATGTTAAGACATCTATTAATAGAGGGTAATTTTCATAGTAATGTAGAAAATAGTCAACAGTGCTTAACCAATTCCTCCCTATAAAGCAATAAGCAATTGAGAAAAATCTTTGCCTAAAGACTATAGGTGATGATATATATAAATTAGTAGCTATTGTTATTATAATATATATTAGACATCAAATAGTACTAGTCTGTTGATGTTGTTTAGTGCTGTCGAGTCGGAGGCGACTCATAGCGACCCTATGAAGGAGAGTCCTTGATGCTTGGGTGCCTTTCATCCTCTCTCCAAGTTCATAGGGTTTCCAGAGGCAAGCTATTATGGAAGTGAATGCCACTCCTCCTTCCACATTACTAGTTTGAGAAAAGACATTTTAAAGAAAGTGAACAGTTCCATTTCAATGTGTACAAATAGTAATTGTACAGCATAAGGTCTGGTGGTAGCGTGAACGTCAAGGTTAGATGATTCTTTATCAAAGTCGTGACAAAAATTCAGATTTGATTTTCAGTTTGGAACTTCCAGCACAAGTATGAAAAAGTAATGTTATTTTGTGGGGGTAAAACTGCTTAAAGTTTTTCAAGTTTTCAAAAAAAGTCTTCATTTTGATTGATTTATGCAAATTATGCAGTACAAGAATAATGACTACATATTTGGCTTCAAACATAACAGAACTATTGGAATTATCAAATAAAGAGTAAATCCCTTAGAAATAATTTCAACAATAAATCTTTCAGGTACCTTAAGTACTTTTTTTTATGTCTGTATCCTTTGGCATAACACTCCATGAGTGGTAATCTTCCCAACAAATTGCTAATATTCTATGTAGAAATCAGAGCAATTATTTAACAGTGTGAGCTTTCAGATGATAGTTCTGACTCAGTTTGGACACAAATGTCAAGCTCAACCACTGTCATGAGCAGAGGTACGGTACAACAGAAGGTATTCTGTTTTTACAGCAGATTCGGACAATTGAAAGATTCATTTTCAATGTTAAATAAAGCATGAAACATTCTGACATAATACCAAACCTTTCAACATTTAATAAGGAATACAAACATAAAGATAATTAGCGTAATCTCAAATTGGTATAGCCTAAAGGAAGAAAAAAAATATATATATATATATGTGTGTGTATGTATACACACACACAGAGGAAGAGAGAGAGCACAAGTCTGATGGCCTAGTGGCAAGAAGCTGCACTGCAATCCCAAAGGCACACAGTTAGAGTTGACCAGGGGCTCCACTGGAGAAGGATGAGCAATCTCTACCTGTGTTATTAACTGCCTCTGAAAACTCACCAGAGCATCATCAGCTATGGGTCACTTCTGACTCTATGGTACACAATAATATATATCTAATCTATCTATCTATCTATCTATCTATCTATCTATCTATCTATCATTTCCAGTAAGCTTAATTACTTCATGATGTTATGCAGTCACAAAATGACCAATTCTGAACTGCACAGTAATTGAAAATATAAACAGTATCTAAAAATATTCCAAATGAATCCAGAAGACTCAATTCTTATATGTTCCAAACAGTGGGACTTTCTAAGCAAGAGTTCGTTACTCGTGTTCTCCGTGAGCTTTTGTCCATTGTAGAGCAGAAAAATTGCATTTGTAGTTTTGTACTCCTTCATTCATCAAATACGGATCAGGTATCTACCATTTATGATTAAGTGTTGTAAAAAGTATAAGAACATCCAGCAACTATTATTGTGTACTGACCATTAGATAGATATTAATTCACAGAGGGCCTTCTTCCTGTGGGTTTTCAGAGGCAGTAAAATGCATGGGAGGAAACGGCCCATCTTCCTTAGAGCAGCTGGTAGCTTTGAACTATGTGCCTAAGGGTTGGAAGCACACATTCTTAGCTCTAAGCCACATGAGCTCATTCTAGATATTGAAGAATGAAAAACGTAAAATTGTGAACTTCCTATAAAATAATCAGATTACTGGAGTGTAGTGTTAGCCTAACATTTGGCCTTTTTTAAGCCATTACCTAAATCCTCCCCTAGTCTCCAGCTAACTTAACTGCAGATACCTGGTCTTGCAAGTTATCAGCAGCTGTAGGAATAGGATAAGAGAGAGAGAGAGTGCTTCCCCATGCTGAGTGGCAAGACTTGTGGCAGCAAAACTTGAGATGAGCAAGACTTCTGGGAGACTGAAGCAAGACCTTATTGGTGAGATCCTGATAGTGGAGAGATATTGGCTTTGCTATGGAGAAATTGTGGCAAGGTGTGACCTGGAGCTTCTTGCATTTGTGTTGGCCACAGTCAAAAGTGTTGCTGTTCTTGTCAGATGTTTGAAGGAGAGGCTGACTTATAACTACTCTGAGGCAAACACTGATGGCTGACTGAGATTTTACTGCAGAACTGAAACCAGAGCCTGGACTAATTGAAGATTTGTGCCTTGGGACTACTGGGCTAAAACCTAGATTTGCACTGGGTGGTATTCTGGCCCCTCTCACTCTCCAACTTACTTTTTAAATAAACCTTATTTTTTATTGCCACAACTGTGAGTTTATGAGTCAAAAACGAATAAACGAACCTCTTGTGGCTGATGTGGTCTTAGACGCATTAAAGGGTTGTGTTTCAGGTTCTATATCTGTTTTCTGCTCTAAGTCGGTGAGGGTCTGTACTAGTCTCACCCTTTTTGGCCCTTTCAGAAAGATGCTTATAGCCATATGCCACCATATCCTGCTTTCTTATCTTTACACATGGAGTTTAAGAGTAATTTTAAACTCATTTGTCCAGAGACAATTAGTATATATACATGAAACAATTCCTCAAAAAGTAAAACTTTGAAAAGGCAAAATAAGTCATTAAATCAATCTATGAAAAGTTTTTGCAGTTTACTCTATCGGTTCAGAAATTATATACTATATTTCTAAAATTAATAAATTTATTTTAAAGACTTCACAGGCAAAATATTGCTAATAAGCAAACTTAAACACTCAGAGAACAAATAACACAAAATTTAAAAAACTAAATCATGATTAAACAGGATTAGAGTAGACCTATATATAGTAAGACAGAGAGATGAAAAAGATAATAAAATAAAAACTGCACCTACGAACAATATT
>NW_006400003.1:2564344-2569425 GCF_000299155.1 Elephantulus edwardii
ATTATAATTATAATAATTGCAATCATATTTAACGAGAGTTCAATTCATAGAATATTTGTTTTCTTGGACTGAAAGCTAAAAAATTCATTGGTCATTGTTAATAGCTGCAAACAACTGATATAATGACTATCAGAGGAGCATAATAACATGCTAAGTATATTGTGATGAAGACACAGGAAATACAATGCAAACTGTACAAACATACCTTCAAATCTGGTACATGTGGTGAAAAAGAAATGTTTTATGTTAAAAAAGTACTTTTTATTTGGAATCACAGTTTAAATATATTATTTCTCCATTGTAGACATATTATGATGAAGACACAAGAAATACAGAGCAAATTGCACAAAAGCTGCTCGCTAAACTGGTACATATAGAGAAAAACAAATTTTTAGTATGAAAAAAGTAGCATTAATTTGGAGTCATAGTTTAAATCTATTTCTCAATCACAGTGACCATCCAGTGGGTTTTCAGTGGGTGTAAATCACACGGGAGAAGATTGCCTACATTTTCCCTTTGGACTAGCTAGTGGATTAGAATTGCCTGCCTTCAGATTGGCAGTGTAACTTCTTACTTGCTAGGCCACCATCTTTCTCTTGTTTGAATATATTGACCTTTTTATTTTGTACCACTGAGTCAAAAATGACCCAGAGTTGACCCTCCAGCAGGTTTTCAGAAGCAGTTAAATCACACAAGAGAAGATTACCCATCTTCCTCCTGTGGAGTAGCTGGTGGATCCAAACCAAGTTACCTTTCAGTTGGTAGGATAGCTCTTTACCATTCTGTGCCAGAAATTCTTCTACATGGTTTAATTGCTAATTATAGTTTCTACTCTTAATTTTTGTGATTCTCACACAATGCTTGGTGACACTACACAAATAAAGTGCTTTTAGATCTCAAAATATTTAACAGCTTGTTGCTAATGTAAATCAGATGTATGGAATTTGTGATGGTTAAGATTATGCCCTACTTGATTGGATCATGATTTTCAGTGGTTGAAAAATATTTTAATTATGTAATTTGACTACTATATAATGCTTTGGATGGTTTAATGATTTCATTTTTTGTTAAATTAATTAATGAAATAGTTAATTCTTCCATGGATTACTTATTTAACTAGTTATTTTACTATATGTATTAATCTTTCATATCAGCTTAAGACAAACTACACTTGAGATTAAACACACATTAATTGTTCTATCATATCACACTAAGACTTGTAAATACACTATAAGTATATGTGCCAAATTATGAGAACAATATTATATTCTTAGGAAAGTAATTCCCTTTATGTTCCATCAATTTAAAAACTGCTTCTGAAGTTAAGGTATCCATTAAAGTATATTCCTATATATTTGTTACAATATATATATTGATACTATATGAAAGTATTTATAATATAGAATTTAGAAGAGCCTAATATACATGATAAGATTTAGGCTCGAGAGTTCAGGCTCAATATAATAAACATATATACACATATTTAGAATTAAGCTATTACTTCTGTACTATCATTCTCTAATATATTGAGGACAACATTATAGAAATTTAAGCAGTAAATGTGTGGTAAAAATGTATTTTAAAATGTATTGGATACATTTTATGTATATTTGGTTTGTTACAAGTTATGCCTGATATGTTACCTGGCCAGTTACTGGTTTTCTTTTTTAGTTCTTTATCTCTTAGAATGTGTATGGCGTGGAAGGGCTGGGTAGGAAGCTAAAGAGACTAGTAATAACAGGCAATAACAATGTCATTTTTCTTACTGGTAGGTGTTGTCTAATCTGGCATTCTCAGAACTGACTTCTGACGGTTGAAGTATTGAATTAGTCATGTAACTTCTGAGAACTGCCATGCAGTATTCAGTAAGCGCTGACACCAGAACAAGTCTATTTCATTGGCATTCAAAGTAAAGTACCTTTGCTTAGAAAAGATTTTTTTTTATTTTTTTTTGGAACTATGTTTAATTTTTTAAATTTTTCTACTAGTTTATTTACAAAATTCAGATATAAATTTGAACAAATTACTTCAATATCCCTCACCCTCCCACTCATCAAATTGTACAACCCAATGATTAATCCTCCCTTGCACATCCACATCCCTCTGCGTCCAGACTCTCATACCTTCCTGGATCCTTATACTCATTCTAAAATAACAGTTTTATACTATATTTATCCTTATGGGACTGAGTTAGTTCACTCAGGATAATGTTCTCCAGTCCCTTCCAAGTTAGGTAATAATATACAAAGTTATTTTTCCTGTGTGAATGTACCATAATTTCTCAATCCATTCATTTATGGTTGGACATTTGGGCTATTTCCATGTTCTTGCAGTGGTAAAAAATGCTATGAACATTGGTGTACATATCTCTGTTCTTATATTCTGAGGGTATATTCCAAGTAGTGGAATAGCTGTGTCACATGGAATTTCTGTGTTCAGCTTTTTGAGGAAACGCCAAACTGCCTTCCAGAATGGTTGCACCATTTTACAATCCCACCAACAACATATAAGAGTTCCTTTCTTGCCGCATCCTTTCCAACATCTATTACTTGCTGCCCTGTTAAACGCTGCCACTGTTCTGGAGTGAGATGGTACCTATTGTGGCTTTGATTTGCATCTCTCTTATTGCCAGTGATTTGGAGCATTTCTTCATGTGTCTGTCATTCGAAGATTTTTCTTTGTGAAAATTCTTTCCACATCTTTTGCCCATTTTGTAAATGGGTTATCATTCTCTTTCTTGTAGAGGCCCAGGAGTATTCTGTAAACTTGTGTTATAAGACTCTTGTCTGAGATAGTATTACCAAATGTTTGTTTCCAGTCTGTAGGTTTTCTTTTTACCTTGTTGGGAAAAGGTTTTTATGTGCACAGGGATTTAACCTTTAGAAGGTCTCATGCATCAATTTTATCCTCTTTAGATTCTGGTTGTATTTGGCAGTCTCTTTATATCTTGGACTAGCACTTTAAGCTTGATACCAGGTTGTCCCTTAAGAATGTAATGGTTTGGGGCTTTACTCCCAGGTCTTTGATCCACCTTGAGTTAATTTTTGTGTATGATTCAGCTTTCTGCAGATGGATGTCCAGTTTTTCCAGCACCATTTTTTGAAGAGTTTATCATTTCTCCAATTAAGAGCATTTTCTAGACATCCTTCTATGACTGTTACTTAGTGTCAACCAAGATTCCATTCAAATAGTTAATGGATCTGTGAGTTAAATTAATCAAATAAAAACTAGCTCAGTTTCTCTTTCATGTAACTTTTTCTTTAGGTCTTCTTCATTAAGAATAAAATTTACTGAAGTATTTTTAGTTCCTTAGAACTTCAAAGTAGTGGGGTATAGATACTTGTGTATTTAATGCATTTTACTCAAAGCTGTCATGCTGGAAATAATTCCATTGTGTTTCCAAGGCTATAAATCACACAGAAGGAAACTGCCCTTCTTTCTACCATAGCGCTTCTAGTGGATTTTAACTGCCAGAGATGAGCACTCTTTGAGTTAGCAGAAAAACTTCCTATGGACCATGCCCCCATGGCTTCTCTTTTAATGTGATTGTTATATACTGTCAGTTCAGAACTGGCAGGCAGAGTTGACCCTGCAGCTGATTTTCAGAGGTTGCAAATTGCTTGGGAGAAGATTTCCCATCTTCCTCTCATGGAGAAGCTGGTGACTTCAAACAATGAGCCTGCCTTTGGATTGATAGCTCAGTTCCTTACCAATATGTCACCAAAGCCTTTTGGTGACAATAATTATGAACAATTGAATTGCCTGAAAGACTCATGTTTATAGCATTTAAGCTAGAGTGTAAGTAATGTGAAGTTATTTACTGAAAGAGCCAGTATCTAAGTATAAAGCATGTTTACTAACAAGGCATAAAATACATGAGTTAAATCATTCACATGCACAAAAACTGTATGAATTTTGGACAAATATCTAACAGGAAAATAAAATTAGTCTAATATAGCACATAAATTTTTCTTATACATTTTCTCTTTTTTTTTAAGGAAAATAAGAATGATATATTATTCCATGGGTCTAGATGGAAAGTAGTTGTTTCTTATACATTTTCTTACAAATTATTCTGACATCTTTGATGTCATTACTGAAAAATGGCATCAATACATTTATATTTTTTAAAGCATATTCATACTTTATTATTGTTCCTACCTGAAAGCATGTAGCATAAATACCTACATATGAGTAGGTTTGTTTTTACATTATTTCACTATTCTCACTTTCGTAATTTATCAAGGAAGTATCTTCAAGCAGTTAAGCAGAATTGTAGGTAGGAATTAGAAAGATGGAGATAATAACTCCTAGTTGCTTCATGTACTGCTAAGTTGGGTTCAAATAAATATTGTATAAAAATCTATGTCCCTTGGTAGTAGAAGACCTTTGCAATGGTTAAAATTAAGAGAAAGCATCATTGTCATACATGTGATCATATAATGTATCCAAACTAGGTTGTATCTGACATTTAAAATAGAGTTTATTAATGCTAATACAACACGTTTAAAAGGACTATTTCAACAAATAAAGACATTCTATTTATCAAAGACCTTAGAATTAACTTTTGTTGCCATCAGACATGTGGCAGAAAATGTTTTCCTGTGCTTTGTTTTGTTTTCTGTGAGAAGGTAGTAAAATTTTTAAAATGTTTCATTCTGTGTTCAGATATTTAAATTAAGAATTTGTGTAGATAGTCCATTGAGCTTTCTGATCTTTGCACTATGAACGATGATATCATGATATAATATTTAGAGAGCAGTTTGGGTTGGAGTCTTGTAAAACTATTCAATGCTGTTTATCTGTTTCCGCTTTCTTAAAGTTGGCTCAGGATAAGTCAACATTCAAAGCTGCTATTCATATGGTCACTTGTGAATAATTACAGTTAAAGTGACAGCACGTACCAACACTGCTAAGCTTAGAGAATCAACACTTAATTTTATTAAATGCCACAACAGTTTGTCTTAGATTTTTAAAGACTTTTAATTCATGTTTTTTAAAGTCATTATATATTAAGACAAGAAAATTTTTAGCATTTTTATATAGTTGGATATTTTTTATTTTAAAAATATTTTATATTG
>NW_006400003.1:2569525-2616984 GCF_000299155.1 Elephantulus edwardii
ATTTCATATAATCATTCTCCTGCATTATGTTTTATAAAATCAATCGCCATTGGACTTTTCCCATCATTACACAACAATCTTATCAACTGGATACTTGCCATTTCCCTCACTCCCTCACTCCATCTACAAAACTGTGCAACCCTGTAGTTCTGTCCATACCCTTCCTCACCCCACTACTGCCACCCACCTCTTTCCCCCTTGCGTACTCATACCTATTTTACTAATTATCTTTCCATTTTTACAATAATAAGCTTATGCGGTGTTTGTCTTTATGAGACTGTGTTAGTTCATTAAAATGCTGTCTATTCTCTCCCAAGTTATGCAGGTTTTGTTTGTTTGTTTGTTTGTTTATTTGTTTGCTTTTTTAAATTCTTGATCCTGAGTGCTTCATAGTATTCCATTGTGTGAATGTACCCATAATTTCTCAATCCATTCAGTTGTAGTTGGATATATGATCTGTTTCCATAATCTTGTGATGATGAGTATTGCTTCTATGAACAGCGGTGTACAGATCTTCATTTGTGTCTCAGGTCTAATTCTCTTGGGGTATATTCCTAGCAGTGGAATAGTTGGCTCAAACAGTTTTTCTGGTTAGCTTTATGAGAAAATGCCAAACTGTCTTCCAAAGAGGTTGTACCATTTTACAATTTCACCAACAGTGTATGAGAGTTCCCACTTCTCCATATCCTTTTCAATATTTATTGCTTGTTGCCCTGCTAAACTTTGTCACTGCTACTGGGGTAAGATGGTATCTCATTGTGGTTTTAAAGAATATATTATTTTTATCATTGTATTTTTTGTTGTAATTATAAATAACAAGTAAAAATACTTATAAGAACCTTAATTACTTTAAATATAAATAAAATATATTTAACTTAAACAAAAATTGGAAAATACAGATTCACAGAGAAATTTATATTAAAGGAAAAAAACAAATTAACAGATGGATTCTTACTGGGTAGACAAATATCAGTTAGGAACCCACATGTTAATGGCCACAAACATGGGCACATACATATTAGAATGTTAAATAAATGTAATGAATATTGTCTTGTTCAAGATTATAATAATCACTGAATTTGAAAATGTTCTTTAAAATAATATTTAATTTCTAGGAAGAAGAGTTTTTATTTATTTCAGTTTTTTAAATAATTATCATACTATCTTTAAAAGTAGCATTTTCCAAGTTATGTTCAACAAACAAATCAAAAAACTCTCTTCTGTCAAAATTTAGAGTAACACTCACAGATATTTATAACTGAGAAAGTGTTTTTAAATGCACTGAATTGCACATTTCACTTATGGATCAAGTGAATTGGCAGTACTAATACTACTAAAATTTAACAGAGGTGATACCTTCTATTCAAGAGAAATATGGAATGATGTCAGTTATATTCCCAGTCATACTATTCTCAGAACAAACGTTCTGATCCAGTCTTTTGTTGGCCAATGTGTCATTCCATTTTCTATATCCTACAGAAATTTCAGTTCCATGGTAACTGATTATTTCCCCAAGGTTTTTGTGGGATTTTTAAAATTTTCTACTAGCTATTTACAAAATTCAAATACAAATTTGAACAAATTCTTTCATTTTCCCCTCACCCCCCACCCAATTGATTTTAAGAGAATACTCCCAATTCTTCAGCATCTATCTAGCCAATTCTTTAGGTCATCCTACTAAAAGACTCTTATGACCAAGTCATGTCCATATTACAGTTAATTGTTTGGCTGAGTATTGGAAAGGATTTCACAAAGTTAATATCCTATGTAGTAAATGCATATCTACAATTTGCATTAAATCTTGCATAGTAATGTTATAGTTAGAAGATGTAACCTAGTAGATTTTAATATGTTAATTCTTTAAGTATTTCTTTATTTCTAACTGCTCCATTTAAATGCTTTGAAAGTTTAACTACAGAAGGTTTCCTCTATTATCCCTAAGACATAATTTGTTGAGCTTACAACATTTTGTTTTAATTCTATTACTTTCCATTGTGGTCTCCACCATAATACTGCTCTACTCATTATTTTATTCTTAGGGTAATTCATTCAACAAGTTACCTAGTTGAATACTATTATTATTTCATTTTATGGGTCAAGAGACTATATAGTAAATTTATTACACACTACTATATCTAATGTAGCATTTGCTTTTCTGAAGCAGATTTTAAGAGACTGTTTATTCACAGGAGTCAACCACTGTGGAAAGGAAAGTGGAGAAACACAGAGCTGGTAGAAGGATATCTCTAGCTGTAATGTAGAATAAATACCCAACAGGTTCAACAATCACCCTACGTATATGGAGAACTGAAACAATCCATTAAAGTGATCTCATATTAGATCAACATAGTCAAATCTTTCACTCTTAAATAAGCAATCACTGATTGTAGGCTATCTTAAGCAACTATGACCATGAGTAAAGTAGTTGTCCGCACTAAGATAATCCATAAAAGAGTGTAGAGTTGACGTTTTTTTCCTGACAATATTTTTAAAAGTGAGAGTAGAAAGAGAAGAGGAGAGATTTGGCTGAATTTTCTCCATCTCCACCATGACATATAACCTTACTTATACCAAAATATATTTGAGAGTATTTTACATGTTTTGATTAGATTTTAACTCAACTGGATTGACAAAACAATGTTATGTACTTTTGCTGATTAAATTAAGCAGGTGGCATAAGTATTACAACTCAATTTAATTTTAAAAATTTAAATTTAGATATTAATTGCCTACAGAACTGAAAAGAGGACATGGGGGCACAGTGCCATGAGCATCTCCTAAAATTGTCATAGGGAATGAGAATAGCACATCCCCTTATTGTCCCAGAGTAGAAAGCAGATAAAAAGCCCATAGGACAGCCTCATGGTGCCTCTAGAACCACTTCAATAGCAAGAAGACAATTTATTTGTTCTTTAATCACAGTTGTGGTATTGAGAATGGGGTTTGTTAGGGAAGTAAGGTGCAGAGTGGGGTTGGCAAAGAATACCACCCTGTGCAAATCCAGGATTCAGCTCATCAGTCTCAAGGCACAATTTCTCAATTAGTCCAGGCTCCAGTTTTAGTTCAGCAGCCTCTAGTATCCTGAATCATCCAGCAAGGTTTGCTTCTGAGTAGTTATAACTCAACTTCTCCTTCAAGCATCTGGCAAGAACAGCAAAACTTCTAACTGTGGTCAGCACAAATGCAAGAAGTTTCAGGTCACACATTGCCACAGTTTTTCCACAGCAATGCCATAGTCTCTCCACCACCATCACTAGGTTCTTGCCACCAGACTGTCACTCTAAAAAAGGTCTTGCTCCAATCTCCTTCAAGTCTTGCTGCCACAAATCTTGCTACTCAGTGTGGGAAGCACACTTTCTCTTATCCTATCCTACAGCTGTTGATAATTTGAAAGACCATGTGCAGTTAATGCAGCTATAGACCAAAGGGGATTTAACAAAATGGAGGGAGAAAAAAAGTCAATTTTAGTCTAACACCACAAAAGTAAACTCTATTAATATTAAAAATATCACCCCCTCACAGGAAGTTAGTTGTCTCAGACTAATTGCAACTTATTAAGTGCTGCCTCCTCCTGCCTCATCTTATTGATGATGGACATGTTTAAATCTATTCTTACGACTACTATGTAGAACCTTCCATTAGACAATAGTTAATACATTAGACAATACTCTGCCACTATTAATATGGTTTTATATTAGTGGATTGTTAGTCTTGACTCATATTCTGTATTAATCTGGTGGCTCCATAAAAGCTGGAATTCATAATAACTTTGATGGTCTCACAACACATAAGCTACCACCAAAAAATAACTCATAGACAGGTTATGACTAAAATAAGTACATAAGGACAACTTGGCTTTTAAATTTTATCACATTCTTCATAAGTTTGGCAATTTGAGACACATTACTGGAGTGTAACATTTCATCTTCACACTTAGAATTATGCATTACAAGTACAGCAATAATGTCTGAAATACTGCATATGTTGTCAAAACACATGTTGAAGAATTGGTTGATCAAATCATCATCAGAATAATTTTCAGTCAAAATTATTTTTATCATTTTCTATGAAATGGAAATTGTATGCTAGATTCTAGATGGTTTTTATATTAATGTCAATTTTCAGAGCTTCGTGACCTTGGGATAATTCATCACAGACAGAATCCTACGTCATAAGACAAATGAAACATACATTTTTTAAAAAAGAAAATATAGAATAATCACTTAATTCTCCTTTTCATGTCTTAAATTTTAACTAAATATTTATGTTCTTATATTTTAACCTTAATATAATTTTAAGAGCAAGATAAATGGCTAAAATTTTTCCTGTAAAATAACTTTACAGAAAGATCTTAAGCATGTCATATTTTCAATACTGTGTTTTCTCTCTTTCTCTTACTCTCTCCCCTCTTCTTTCTTGCTCTCCCTTATGGCCTTCCTTCCACATCAAAAGTCTTTCACTGCATACATTTTAAATATGTCTTTAGGGAAGTTTATGCTTCCTGTGCTTTAACAACCTTTCATATTCACTCATATTTATGTTCTCATTACTTCATTTTACTATAGCATCTATCCAAGAATCGAGTCTCAAGAAAATCATCATTGCTGTTGAGTCAATTTTTAGTCATAGTCACCCTAGAGAGCAGTGTAAGTGGTGGTTTAAAACCACTGAATTTTGCATTGGCATCTTAATTATTAACAATTATGACACCAACGCTTCTCACAGAGCCTAAACTCATTAGTAAATCTAATGGTTACTATGGCATGGAACATGCATAAAATTTAATCAATAAAAATATTATATAAAGCATAACTCAATATTTTACAGCTTTTCAATTATCTGACTTCTACTTACATAATGAGAAAAATGGTTATCTCATGTTAGAATCAGTCAAGTCAATTTACTTTCACAATAAGCAGTCACTGGTTGTGATCTCTTTTACAGACTATGCCACAAAAGTATGCATGATAATTAAAAGTTGAAGTTTTACTGTGGGTTAAGAGCAAAAGAGAAAGATTTCAAGGAATCACTGAGGCAATAAATGAATGGGGGGGAATAAAGGTGGTGGTTGTTGATTATCATCAAGTTGAGCACAACACATAGTGACCCTATGAATAAAAGGCCTAAAGCCTTTCTATAACTATTGTCATTTATCAAAAGTTCATAGTATTTCCATCACTGTACAAAATTTAGATGTTATTTCCATATTTCAATAGGAAAATAGAACACACTGTCCATCTTTCTTCTGTGGAGTGGTTGGTGAATTTGAACAGCCAATCTTTGGGCAGTACACCAACACATAAACCAGTTTGTCATTAGGTCTTCTACATACTTTTGTTAGGTGCATTCAGTTCAGTACAACTCATAATGACCCTATGATCATCTAACCTAAACTTGTCCTATCCTGTATGATCCTTATTTTCTTTGATCCGTTTGAGCCCATTACAAAGAAAAGTCACTGTGTAAACCCACCTTATTGTGTGCCTTCCTCTCTTTCTATGTCACGCCTCCTAAGAATGATGTCCCTTTCCAAGGAATAGTCTCTCCTATTATCATGTCCAATGTATGTGAGGCAAGCTTCTCCATCCTTTCCACCAAGGAACACACTGGTTGCACTTTTACCAACATAAATATTTGTTCTTCTGACAGTCTATGGAATAGTTTTCTTTTCCAACATACAACTCGAAGGCATCAATTCATCTTCACTGATCCTTTTTTAGCTTACAGTAGCATAGCAAGTGAATGAAAAGACTGAATCATATGCATTTTAGTCTTCCAACTGACATCACGGCTCCTTCATCAGTAATTTGGGGAGCTCCACAAAAGTAGACTTGCTCAGTACAATACATTTCTGATCTCCTGACAGTTGGTATCATGGGTGTTGATTATGGATTCAAGCATGTTGAATTTTTGGACAAGGTCAGTCTTTTTCTATCTTGATGTTGTTTATTAGTCCAATGGTGAGGATTACTATGTGATAAATCCAAACTGAAGGTTGCTAATTAACTGTTCCCCACACCCAGCTGTAGAGAGCCAGGTAGTCTAGTGATAAGGAGCTTCACTGATAACCTGAAGGCACTGCTGCTCTGTATGGGAAAGATAGGCAAACTCTTCCCTCCTGTGACAGTTACTACCTCTGAAAACTCACTAGAGGGTCAACTATTGATTGGTTCTCACTCAATGGTACATGACAACAACATAAGACTGTAATTATCATTAAGGCAGAGGTTTGTGTATTTTGTTTCCATCTGTATCTCCAGGGCCATCTCCACAGAGAATGAACCTAGAAACATTCAGGCAATTCCAACACATAGTCACTCTTTATTGGGCTTCTGAGACTGTAAACCTTAATGGAAGTAGATTCTTTTACTTCTTATGCTAAGTGACTGGTGTGAAATTTTTAGTTAGTTAGCCTCCCAAACATGTAATCTATGTTGCTACCAAGTCTCTTATGTAACATCAGATTACATTTAAATTTGCCCTTTTTATACAGTTTTGAAGAAATGACTGAGATACAGAGTTTAATATTTGCATATATACAGAAGGATTGATTTAAAAAGATGAGAGCTTATTCTTTGAAAGAAATATATTTTAATATTTAATTATGACATTTTTAGTTGTTTATGAAAACATGGCCATATGTTTGAACATGGAGAGGTCACATCAGAGATTTGAGGACATTTAAGACAAGCAGTCAAGGAAATCCATCACTGGTTTTACAGTCTATAATCAGGACATCATTACAAGCCAAATGAGCATAATTTGTCATTTTGAAAATTTCAAGGTTGAGAATTAGGTTCTTTCAAGTACCAATTTCCACAGGGCAAACAGGTCGTATGGTCCACCTGTTCTCTTAACTTCACTGAAATAAGTTTTGAAGTAGCTGATTCTTTACAAAGTATCATTCATTGATGAAGGATCTTCTTCTGTGTCTTTTCATATGGGCTCTGGCTACAAATAGGTTTTTGTTTTGTTTCATTTAAGAGTAAAGTTTGTTTTTTCAAAACAGAGTGACAACTATTTCTACAGGGCTTCTCAGGAGGAAGTTTGACATTACAGAATAAATACACACACATAAAACCTTTGTTGTAAAATGGTCAATGATAAGATTATTGACAGTATCAGAACTTGAATCCATTTGGAGAAAAATATTAGCAAGTATAAGTATTTTACGGAATGCTGAATGTTTTCAGAATTTTTTGTGCCGTCAAGCTTCAGCACTGGAAAAATCCTTGGTAAAGGACCAAAGACGGATAAGTTCCAGGCTGAAACCTGAGTGTTGTTTTCAGAATTTTTTAATCCTTAAACTCTCCTATCAATTACATAATATGCTTATATTTATTGCTAAACTGAAGCATCAATAAATTATCTGACACCAACCCAATCAACAACAACCATCAATATAATATATATTATTATGCATAATACATGCATATTTATATATTATTATATATTTTATATATGGTATATATTTATATATTGTTATGCATAATATATAATAAATATCTAGAAAATTGGATATTACAAATAAGTTAGTACATTTTAAGAAAAATGACAACTTGACTTAAAAATTTATAGTTAAATTTTTTTACCTTGCTGAATGATCAAGTCCATGCTATATTTAGCAATTTTAACTTGATCTTAATGACCAAAAATTATCTGAAAATCAGTCTTTTGGAATTTTTCTTGTAAAGAATTTGCAATACTTTCCTAAATCTTGGTGTTGTTGTTCATGTACTGTCAAGTCTCTTGCGACTCATAGCAACCCTATGTAAAAGAGCCCTAAACCCTGCTCTATACTGTGCCAACATAATTGTCTCCAGCACACCTAATCCCACTACTCCAAACACTGATCCATCTCATCAATGGTCTTCGTCTCCTCCTCCATTCCTCCACTCTCCCAAACATGATGTTCCTCTCCAAGAACTGGTCCCTCCTTGCAACATGCCCAAAGTATGTTAGAGGAAGCTTCAGAATCTTTTCCTCCAAGGAGCAGCCCATAATCATCCTCTCCAGGACAAAACCATTTGTTCTCCTAGCAGTCCATATTATATTCAACACTCTTCTCCAGCACCACAGCTCAAAGGCTTAAATTCTCTATCATTCCTAATCACTGTCCAGCTCTCCAATGCCTAACATGCAATTACAAAGACTATAGCCCGGATCAGGTACACCTTAGTCTCCATCCTGATGACATTGCTCTTCAGTTCTTTGGAGCAGTCCCTGGCAGCTGACTTTCCCAATGCAATTTGTCTCTTGATTTCCTGGCTGCTGTTACCAAGAGTATTGATTGTAGAGTCAAGGAAACTAAAATTGTTAATTATCTCAATCTCTTCCCCATCCATAGTGATGCTGCCAATTAGCCCAGTGGTAAGAATATATATATATTTTTTTTTATGTTGAGCTTCTATCCATATTGAAGGCTGAAATCCTTGACCTTCCGTAGCAAGTGCTTCAGGTCCTCCTCAGTTTCAGGAAGCAGAGTTGTGTCATCAGCAGAATATAAACTGATGATGAATTTTCTACTTATCCTGATGCCACATTGCTCCTCATATAGCCCAGCTTCCCGGATGATCTGTTCTGCATACAGATTGAAAAGGTATGGAGACAGGACACATCCCTGGCAGATGCCCTTCCACATTTTGAACCGTTCAGTGTCACCCGGTTCTGTCACGATGACTGTCTCTTGATCCAAGTATAGGTTTTGGATAAGTACAATCAGATGCCCTAAATCTATATGTCATTAAAATATTTTATATATTTTTATCACTAAAATTATTTCAGTGTGTATATTGTATTCCTATTATAAGTATATGATACAGATTATATGATTTGTTACAAAATAATACAAGAAAAGAATCAGAAAGACAAATAATTCAAACTGAGATCCTTCTTCCAGGTAAATGGTTATCACTAACAGTAAAGTTTTACACAAGAACATTAAGTGTGTAAAATTAAAGCTGTAAATTAAAGACATAAAAGGAAAGTTTATTTTACATAAATCATGTCAATTAAAATATGCCATTACAGAAACTTGTACTATTGTTTTACAAATTCTTGTGTTTCCAGGTAGATAGTTTGTTGTTACTCTGTACTACTGAATTGAAACCATCTTGTAGCTGACCTCCAGAGCATTTTCACATGCTGTAAATTGCACAGTAGAAGACTGCCCATTTTTATCCTGTGAAGCAGCTGGTGGGCTAGAACTATTGACTTTTAGGTTGGCTGTGCAACTCCTCACCACTAAATCACCAAATCCTTAAATACTAGGACATCTAAAATTTTCTCATAAGAATTGTGGTGTCTTAAGTTGAACATAACCTTTTTTTTACATGTGAGATGTATAAAGCTAGCCCATTGGAAATAACAAATATTGACAAGACTCTGAAGACTACTTTTCACTTGTGCTAAGGTATTTAGTTCCTACTAGCTGATTACTTAGCAAATAGAAATCCTCTTGTCCCCTTTAGATTGTCTAATAAGAATTTTTGCTTTGTTTTGTTGTAGTTTTTGGTGTGTTTTAAAATTTTATTTTAAATTTTATACTGGTTTACTTACAAAGTTTGTATACATTGCCCCTCATATTATTATCCAAATGACTAGCATACAAATCACATCATATTTTACTCAAAATTTTCTTCTGCATGTCTTATGGTTTGTATAAACACCTATGTCTTCTTCTTTTGGATAAAAGCTAGAAATCGTAATTATAACAGTTTAGCAACTACTCTACTTTGTTTCATACCAATAAAATCAAATTGCTCTTCTTTCTGCTTTAAGATTTCTTAAAGATTTGTATATCTCATTGGAATTGAGCTGGGAGTAACTCATAACTGACTTCTGAGACTTTAAAATTTCACAGAAGGAGATTGTCCATCCTTCTGCAGAGAGGCTAGTGGATTTGAATCTCCAGAGACACTGGCCTTTGGGTTTGCTGCACAATATCCTTATGGACTATGCCATACCACTTTATGGTATTCTTTTAAACACAGGTAAATATACTTGAAAGAGATTGGTACGGTCCTATTAGAGAAAGGATCAGAGAAAACAGTAGTACCAAATCACTTCCTTGCTTTTGGGTCAGAATGAAAAGATTTTTTTCCAAAGAAATTAACCTAAAAACCAAATGCCATGATGCCAACAATGCATTGTTATATATGCTTATAGTGGATACAGATTTATGAGTAATACAATAATAATTACCTTTAGGATACATAGATTCAAAATTTAAATCTTCATTAACTATGGTTTATATTACCATTGTTGTTAGATACAATTGAGTTTTCCTCCCAACTTATCCTATATATAAAAGAAAGAAATATTTTCCAATTATGAAACATTCTTACAATAATGGATATATTTGTCCATTGTTTTAGCCATTGTCCTAGTCCATCTAATTGAGAACCTTTCTTTTTTAATTTTTTAAATTTTATACTGATTTACTTACAAAGTCCATATGCATTGTTTTTCACACCAGATCTTTCCCCTTTCCTTTACTCATTCATTCCGCCAACTCATCAAATTGTATTATCTATTAATTAAACCCATCATCATCTCTCTTCTTCCCCCTTCTCTCCTTGGATCCTCACAGTCATTCCACAATAATGGTCTTATACAGTATTTGCTTTTATGAAACTGAGTTAGTTCACTTAGCACAGTGCTCTCCAGTCCCTCCAAAGATAGATAATAATTTACAAAATCTTTTCTCCTGCATGCCACATAGCCTTCTATTGTGTGACTGCGCCATAATTTTTCAATCTATTCCATTAGACATCTGGGCTATTTTTTCTTTTATGCTGATCCTCCTTCACCTTACCAAGGATGCTATCCATGGTCCCTTCTAGAATGTTCTCAAAATATCTGACAGACTTATACCATCCTTCTATGTAAGGACCATTCTGATGTACTATCTCCAAGTCAAATCTTGTTATTATACTTTTAAAAATATTGGGATACCAGATAAGTCTCAAAAATTTAATTACTAACTATCTATACTTGATATTCTCACTTACACAGTTTTAATATGTAGGCTAAAAGTAAAGTGGTTATATATTTTTCCATTATTAATTTCAAGGTAACTAATTTTAAAAGTGATTTTTATACTTATATCCTATCATATATTTAAAATTTCCCTTTAAATACATTTGATACTAAAGTGAAAACAAATTAAAGAAAACTTTAAGAATTGAGTGATTTTACAAAAACTTGATTGAGCTGCAGGAGAAATGGCTTCTGAATATTCTCTATGGGATTAAAGGCAAACATTAAATCTTTGGTGAACAATTTACAAAAAAGTGGGAGCAGTTAATTGCTGTATTATTTTTGTTGTTATTCTAATATTGCATAATCTAAAGTACACATATGTTCTCTCAAATTTGAGAGATCTCTGGAGGTTTCTTATAAATTTCTGGGCTGGTTTCCAGGACACCTGTCCCATTTTAATCAGCTTTGTTTTTATACTTCGAGTACAGAACAGACCTACATAAAATTGCACATGAGGAACAGCTTCTGAAAAAGTAAAACTCTTCAAAATTTAACCCACTGTTCAAATGACATTGAGTGTACCTCTAGTTTCCTGGGGTTTTTTAATGCATTGTTGGTTTGTAAATGACCTGAACCATTCTCATCTCTTTTCATGGTCTCCTGTGATCCATAATATTTGTGTGAATGTGTGACTGCATATGATGTAATCAGTTGTTCTGTCCTTTCTTAATTTTATTACCCCTGTGACCTCTGGAAAGTCACTTAACTCATCTGAGTCTTAATTTTCTTCTGTTTATAATGAGACCAACAAGAAGTTGTTTTGACTGCTTCTTAAAGTCTCTCAGAAGACAATACATTTGAGAGCAAGCCAAGAAAATATTGAACACAGTATAAACTAATTATGAAATTCACTATTTTTTGTTTTCATAATTTTCTTTAAAGATGAAAATTATTTTCAGATATTAAAAATATGAGATCAGTTTAAATCAATACAAAAATACGCATACATATTCAAGCATTCTGATATCAAGTATTCTTCATATATAAGTAATTCAAAATTAAACTACATGTCTCCTCCCTCCATTATTACCTAGTTACTAATTACATGAGGTCTCCTGACTTTAAGTCAGAGACAACTTGATGTAACCTAACAAATAATCATCTTTCCATCATAATTATCCAAAACAAAATTATCAAAATTCATGTTATAACTGAGCATATGCAAACTGAATGTGTACTTTAAAGTCTTTTAAAATCTACTTTTAACCAATACTATTTCACTTAATCACTTTGTCTTCCTGTCTAGTGATCTGTCTCTCTCCCCCACACACATATATACACACATATAGACTCATTTCCTAATAAAACTATGTCATTAATCCTGAAAACAGAGTTAGATGATTTATTACATGGCAACAACTGAATATTTCAAGGCTGAGAAACAGTTGATATGCCAAGAACATCTTTGAATCTAGAAGCATCTAATCATAATATTATATATGTGCATAATGATTAGACTTATGAATATCTTTAAATGCCATTTGTTTTTAAAAACGACTTTTAAATGGTAAAATATCTTTGTAAGACTGTGACATGTCTTCAAAGAGACTAAAGGTTTTGTTATGATTAGTGTTTCTGATTAATTCTGAAGACAAGTTATATAAATAATAGGAAATGCTATGATGCATGAGAAATAAGTGGTAATTCAACTATTTAAAAAGACTAGAAAGATATAACTTATAATGGATACACCTAACACTATATTTTAAAATATCATAAAAATTTGTTTTACTGTCTTGAACAAAGTTCATAAACTAGATATTTAAATTTGAATATAATAATTTATATTTACTAATTTCTATAAGTTACTAAGTGAACTGATAGCTTGTTGTTATTGTTGTTATGTGCTGCTGAGTCTCCTGTTACTCATAGCAACACTATATAAAATAGCTCTGAAGCTTTCCCTGTCCTGAGCCAGTCTCAGTGACTCCAACACATGTATCTCCTTTGCCCTCATTGTATCAATCCATTTCATCTTTTGCCTTCTTCTCCTGTGCTGTACTTTCAACATTCAGAGCATGATGTCTTTCTCCAAAGATCTGTCCCTCCTGACCACTTGCCCAAAGTATGTGAGATGGAGCTTCAAAATCCTTGCCTCCAAGGAGAAACTTGATTTCACCCTCTCAAGAAAGATCTGTTTTCTTGGCAGTCCATCACTACAACTGGAAGGCATCAATTCTTCTTCTATCATCCTTAGTCATTATACAGCTCTCTGATGTAAAGCAAGTAATTGTGAAGACCATGACCTGGATCAGGTGCACCTTAGTCTCTAGACTGACAGTGCTGCTTCTCAGTACTCTGAAAGGTCCCTTACAGCAGATTTTCCCAGTGTAATTTATCTTTTGATTTCCTGACTGCTGGAGCCAAGAGTGCTGATTGTGGAGCCACAAAAGCTGTAATTGTTAACCTCAATCTTTTCACCATCTAACATGGTGTTGCCAGTTGGCTCAGAAGTGAGAATTTGTGTCTTTTTGATGTTTAGCTTCAATCCGTATTGAAGACTACACAGTGATAGCTTAGTGGTAAGGAACTGTGTTGCCAAACCCAAAGTAAGGCACTTTGGATCTACCAACCATTCCACAGAATTCGAAACCTCTTCTTGTACAATTTCTAGCTTCTGAAACTCCACCAGAAAGTTAGCTGTAAGTTGTGGCCAATTCAATGGCACATAGTAAAAGTAACAACATATGTTTCTAATTTTAACCTGATGTTCATAAGGACATGATGAGATGCATTAACTTGATGCTACCAAACAACAAGATATTTCTGTAATATCTTGACCAAATAATATAATGGTCTTATACAGGAGATATGGTGGCCTAGTGGCAAGAAGCTGCACTGCAACCCCAAATGGAAGCAGTTTGAGATGACCAGCTGCTCTGCAGGAAAAGGATGGTCAGTCGCCTCCCGTGCAGTTAACTGCATCTGAAAACCCACTGGAGGGTCAGCTATGGGTCAATTCTGACTTGGCGGTATACAACAGCAACATATAATAAAAAGTCTATCTAAATTCGTTTCTAAGTATTGTTATAATTAGGTTCCATCGAGTTGAGTAAGATTCATAGCAACCTTATTAGCAACAGATCTTAACCTTGTCCTATCTTGTGCCGGTCTCTTCATCACTGACATACTCGAGCACATTGTTGTCACTGTACAGGTACAACTTTTTGAAGATCATTGTCGCTTTCTCTGACTCTATATTTTACCAAGATTAATGTCCCTTTCCAAGGAATGGGCTCTCCAAACAACATGTTCAAAGTGTGTGAAATGGAGCTTTGCTATCCTTGCCTCTAAGGAGAACTCTGGTTACCTTTTCCAAGACATATCTGTTTGGTTTATTGACAGTCAATGGGATATTCAGTACTCTTTAACATCACAACATCAATTCTTCCTCTGTCATTCTTATTTACTGTCTAAGTGTCCAATACATAGTAAGTGATTAAAAAGACTATTGCCTGATTGAAATGAAACTTAAGTCTTTAAATGGTTATCATTGCTTCTTAGTACTTTGGAAAGGTCCATGACAGTATATTTACTCAATGCAATATATCTTTTGATTTCTTAACAGCTATTACCAAGGTTGTTGACTATGGATTCAGATAAGTTGAAAACACTGAGAATTTCACTCTTTTCTTCATTTATCACGATGTTGCTTAACAGCATAGGGGTGATGATTATTGTCTTCTATATGTTGAGATGTAATCCATGTTGAAGTTTGTAGGAGCTGATCTCCTGTAGCAAGTAAATCAAGTCCTTCTTGCATTTAAGTAAACAATGTCATGATATCTGCACAATGCAGACTCCTGATGAATCTTCCTCAGATCTTGATATCATATCCTTCTTCATAAAATTCAGCTTCTCAATATCTTGGTATGCATACTGATTAAATAGATATGGAGAATGGATATAAACTTGAAGCATACATTTCATTATTTAAAACTTGCAATACTCCTTTATTCTATTTGGACAACAGCTTGTTGGTCTAGCTATACATTTTGTGTGAGCATAATGAAATGTTTTGGGGGAGTTCCACTCTTTTCAATGTTAGCCATAATTTTTTTACATTTCATATGGTCAATGGCTTTGCATAGTTAATAAACACACATAGAACATTTTTCTGATATTCTCTACTTTCAGCTAAGATACATTTGACATCAGCTAAGCCTGCAGGAATTGCATCAACATCCTAGACAACACGCCTCTGAAAACTCTATGCACTTTGAGAAACGACAATAGATATAAGAAAGGCTTTAGGTCTTTTGTTCAAAGGGTCTCCATGAGTCATGCTCAACTCTACGGCAATCAACAACAACAACAACATGATACCCTTAGTGTCACGACCTCTTGTAAACTGGCAGTTCTCTGTCAATGTACAGTTCTGTTAATTTTTAGATTCTTTTCAGCAATATTTTTCTGGCATGTGATAGTAATGAAACTGCTCAATAATTTCCACATTATATTGGATCACCTTTCTTTAGAATAGGAACACATATGGATCTCTCCTAGTCAGTAAGTATAAATTAAAATGATAATTTGCCCAAAGGAAATATACTCTCAGTGATTCATATTTCCATAAAGAGTAAGTATTCTTATTTACCAACAATCTGGATCATCTTCTTCCAATCACTTTCATGTCTCTTGTACATTTTAATTCTAATTTTAATTTAAACATACTGTCTAAGTTCTCAACTATCAAAATTTTGGTATTTCAATCCCATTAGTTATTTGGGGGAAGAAAAATGTAGTAATCTTATACCATATGATTTACAGTTTTGAAAACTGTACGCCCCCCCTGGGTTTGTAGGAGTCAAAATTGACATGTGAATAACAGGTTTTGAATTTGGTATCACTTGTACATGATACAATAACTAAATACAATATTTCAAGAGATATTTGATGAAAACAGTACTGAATAATGGCAGATTTAGAATAAACCATGGATAACTGAATGGGACATATAAATGACTGAAAATTCCATTGAATATTATATTATTACAGATTTTTGGCAATATTGTTAATTAAATGTTATGATAATAGCCAACAGGATAAAAGTTCTAATCCAACAGCTGCTCCCTGGGAGAAATATGAATAGGCTCCTCCCATGAAGACTTACATAAAACATTGAATAACTAATGGAAGGTTTAATGGAGGGTTCCATGAATTGGAATCTACTCTACAGGAATGGTTTCATGAAGAAGCTGAAGTGGTACAGTGCTTAAATGTTTGCCTGTTAATTGACAGGTCAGCAGATCAAATCCACTATATGCTGCACTGGTAGAAAAATAGGGCAATTTGGTCCTATTGTGCAATTTCTTGTTTACGGGGTAGATATAATTCTTCTGACAGGGTCACTATGAGCCAATATTGACTGTATAGTGATAATGACTACTACATTACCAGTTCAAATACTACAAACATAAAATCAAAGCAGCAGCTGATTTTTTGATTGTGAGAATATTGATGTCTTAAGAAATCAAGCAATATGTGTACCAATTTGAATCACTATAAATTCCAACATTTTGTATGTATTCCAAAGTACTCTTAAGAAAATACTACAAGGGGGAAATATGATGATGCTCAATTTCCTTGGAAAAACAGTTCCAATGTTAGCATTTTTTTAAATGAGAAAAAAAAACTGTACTACTAAATTTTAGAGAAAATATATATTGTATTTTTTATTCATTTCAATCAACATTTACAGAGATTTTGGATTTGTAAATTTTTATTCCTTTTTTTGCATTTTAATATTAAAATACATAAAGAGAAAAATGCATAAATATTTTAAAACAAAATTGTTTAGGATTTTTAAATCTTTTTTGCAGACCCTAGACTTTGAAAGGAAAACTTGTCCCTCCTGATAACATGTCCAAAAGATGTGAGAGATCTTGCCATCCTTGCTTCTAAGGAATATTTGGCTATATTCCTCTTAAGACAAATTTGCTCATGTTTCTCCATAAGTTACAGGCATAAATAATGTTCTTTAGAAGCACCATATTCAAAAGCAGCAATTTTTCTTTGGTTTTATTTAATTATTGTTCAGCTTTCCCACACATATGAGGCAGTTGAAAAGAGCTTGTCTTGAGTGAGGTATACCTAGTCTTTAAAGTGACATTTCTGATTTTGAACACAAGTAGCAGTCTTTCACAGCATAGCTGCATAAAACAAAGCATCATTTGAATTTATTACTGCTGCTTTTTCAGGCCTGCTTATTATCTATTCAATTAAAAGAAATTCCTGACAATTTCAATAGTTTCTCCATTTCTCATGGTGGTGTTTATTGCTCCAATTATGAAGATGTTTTTTTCCCCTACATGTTTAAGTGCAATTCAAACTGAGGGATATCGTGGCAATTGTCTTTCATTATGGCTTTTCTAGCTTGGAAGACTGACTATGTAGATGGATAGGGCTATGCGAACGGGACAAGTGGCTATACAAAAAGGGAATGCTATATACCATTCCACAAGAGGACTGGACAGTCTCAACAATCCTTAAGGACTGGATAGTCTCACCAATAAATTGAACAGCTCTAGCTGCAGAGATAAGATCTTATCCCAAAGGAAGTGGAAGGAATCCTTTCCAGCTAGAGAAAAGAGGCCTTCTCCATCCTATTGAAAAGAGGGCAGAACAAGGTAGGGCATGCTTTGGGATGGGAGCAGCAGCCATGGCTGAACCTGAAAATTGATTTGAGATGGGACTTTGGGGGAACCAATATTATTAGGACTAAGAACTTTGTTGGACAATTTGGTGGAGGGCCAATATTGTCAGGAATGAAAACTTGAAAACATTTAGGGCCATGGAGCTTGAGGCTGAGGTGCCTAAGAACTTCACATCCTCCTCAGTTTCGGCAGGCAAGGTTGTGTCATCTGCAAATGCAGGTGTTTTCAGACTCTTACTTTAATTCTGATCCCACATTCCTCCTCAGAAAGTCCAGAAAGCTCAGAAAGCTGCCCCAGTGATTTATTCTGATCTTTCTCTATTGAAAAGGTATGGACAGCGTGCCATGCACACTATTCCATAATAAATGAAGTCTGTTTCAAAAGCCTCCGCAACTGTGACAAACTTGACTAGTATCTAATGGGCCAGTATTATTTCCCTTTGCAAAGCATTTCTTTTTTAAGTTTTCCCTAATAAAACTCCTCTACTTGCAAAGAAAAACCTAGATTTCTACTTTGTTCTTCATATTCAACTGGAGGAAGGACATAAATTTAATGCCTACACTAGAAACATTTTCTTGGAACCACATTTAAGGTGGTGTTGTTGCTGTTGTTGTTATGTGCCGTCGAGTATAGTATGACTCATAGAGACTTTATGAAAAAATTATTTGAACTCTGTTCTACCCTGTGCCATCCTCATATATCCTGACACACAAGAGTCCAATGCAGCAGTCATCATGCCAACCCACTTATTTGAAGGTGTTTTTCTCCTTCTCTGACTCTCCACCATTTTTAGCATCATGTGCCTCTCCAAGGAATAGCCCCTCGTGGCAACATACCCAAAGTATGTGAGGTGAAACCCCCTCATTCTTGCCTCCAGGGAGCACTCCAGCTGTGCCCTCTTCAAGACATATGTTTGTTCCAATGATTGTCCATAGGATATTCAATGCTCTTCTCCAGCATCACAGCTCAAAGGCATCAATTCTTCTGTGATTCTTATTCATTGTCCAGCTCTCAGATGGACAGCAAGTCACTGAAAAGACTATGACCTGAATCAGATGCACCGTAGTCCTCAAACTGATGTCATTACCTCTAAATAATTTGGAGAGGTCCTTAACCGAAGGTTTTCCAAGCGCAGTGTGTCACCTTATTTCCTTGCAGGTACCAAGTATGTTAATTTTGGATCCAAGCAAGACAAAGCTGCTGACAGTTTCAATCTCTTCTCCATCTATCATGATGTTTCCTATTGCTCCAGTATTTTCTAGACATTGAGCTACAATCCATACAGAACACTGTATTCCTTGATCCTCTGCAACAAGTGCTTTAAGTCCTCCTCACTTTGAGCAAGCAAGGTTGTGTCATCTGTATAATGTAGGTTATTGTTGCCTCCAAAGCTGATGCCACACTCTTCTTCATAGAGTCCAGCTTCTCAGATAATCTGCTCAGCATATAGAGCTGGACATTTCGGTCAGTTGTCTGGCCAATGGATTGGAGGAGATCCCTGTTTGTTCCCATTACCAAGAAAGATGATCCAATTGATTGTGGAAATGATCGAACAATGTCATTAATACCACATGTCAGAAAAATACTGCTGAAAATGGTTTAAAAATGACTAGAACAGGGAACTAGATAGGGAACTGCCAGAAGGTCAAGCAGAATTTAGAAGATACTATGGCACCAAGAATATAAACTGCTAATGTCAGATGGATCATAACTGAAATCAAAGAATACAATAAGGATGTCTATTTGCACTTTACTTACTATGCAAATGCACTTGACTATGTGGAGCATAACAAGTTGTGGCTGACATTGAGAGGAATGGGAGTCCCAGTGCACTAATTATGTTCATACAGAACCTATACTTGGCCCTAGAAGATTTTACGTGAACAGAGTAGAGGAACACTGTATGGCTTAAAATTGGGAAGGAGGTATGATAGGGTTGTATTCTCTCTCCACACATTTAAGATATACTTCAGCTATCCTACTAAGAACAAGGTATCATTTGTCCATAGTGACTAAATTAATGGCTACATTTTCTCGACTCTGACAAATGCATCTACAAGTGCAGTCTACTTACTATTATCCTTCCAACTTCAATTTCTAAGCTTCTTTTTAGAAACAGGCTATAGAAATTCCAAGATAACAATACTTGGTGGAGAGGTTCCAAAAATACACTTCATTTTCTTTTCCTAGAAACAGTCTGTGATTTTTAATGTTGAGTCACTTTATTAAAAGTCCTTAGGAACAGGGAAATGATATTTAAATATTAACATCCTAGGTATTTACTAGAATAAAAACTTGGCAAGAATTTGGGCTTACAGACATTGCCACATGACTAGTAACTCTTTCCAATAAATACAGTCTTGCAAATTATAATTTATCATGTAGTGTTACTTCTGTTATTCTAAACAATAGTTGAACATTTATATCACAAGGGAATATTTTTTAAGGAAATCTTTCCTATAATGCCTTCTTTCACATCCAAAATCAATTAAATTTTATTTTGTTCAGTAAGCCTAGGCAAAAGTATTTTTTAAGTCTTCCCATGGAGATAGCAAGAAGTAACTTCTTTTGAAAAATGTTGCAAAAGGGCATAAGCATTTAAAGTAGGGAATGTTTAGGTATATTTTGAAATTAAGTGAAGAGATTGAGATTGTACACAGCTTTAGTATGCTTGGCTCCACAGTCAACAGTCTTGGCACCAGCAGCCAGGAAATTAAAAGACGCATTGCCATGGGATATCTGCTGTTAGGGACCTCTCCAAAGTACTGAAGAGCAATGGTGTCTCTCTGGAGACTAAGGTGCGTCTGACACAGGCCATGGTCTTCGCAATCACTTGTTATGCATCAGAGAGTTGGACAATGACCAAGGAGGATAGAAGGAGAATTGATGCCTTTGAGCTGTGGTGCTGGAGAAGAGTATTGAGAATACCATGGACTGCTAGGAAAACAAACAGATTCATCCTGGAAAGGGTTAAACGGGGTGGCTCCTTGGAGGCAAGGATTCTGAGGCTCCGTCTAACATACTTTGGACATGTTGTGAGGAGAGACAAGTCCTTAGAGAGGGACATCATGCTTGGGAGGGTGGAGGGACAGCGCAGGACAGGAAGGCCCTCTATGAGGTGGATTGATTCAGTGACTGGGATAATCGGGATGGGAGTGTCAGAGACAGTGCGATTGGCACAGGACAGAGCGGAGTTTAGGCTATTGTACATAGGGTCGCTATGAGTCGCAAGCAACTTGGCGGCACATAACAACAACAACATGAAATTTTTTAATCATGTATTTCAAAGAGTAGTCCATGGCATCTGAATTCATTAGTATTTTTCTGTCCTTGAAAAAGAGTTTCATTGTTTAAGTCTTTTCTAAACAAATTCTTCTACATTAACAGTCACTTTTTAAAAATCAGTATATCTTTAATAAAATAAATTACATTGGTATAGCCCATAAGTAATTATGCTGTTTACTCAAAGACTGTGTCACTTGGGTGGTTTGCATTCTCCTGGGAGTAAGAGAAGCAATCTCCTCTTATGTTACTTACACCTTGATACAGCCCTTTGAGGGTCAGCTATGAATTGGTTTCAACTTTATGGCAATGATTTTGAGTTATTTAGTTTGGTTTTTTTTGGAAGATCACTGTAAAGAAAAGAAAAAAATATAATAATCCCCTCAAAACATTAAACATATGCCCGCTATCTCTATCTCTATCTATCTCTATTTCTATCTCTATCATCTCTATCTCTATCTATCAATCAATATCTATCTATTTATCTCAATATTGATATCATCTATTATATATGTGTGTGTGTGTATGTATATATATAAATGTGATGTATACATGGATTTATGAGGAGGAGTGTGGCATCAGGATAGAAGGAAGATTCATGAAATACCTGCATTAAGAAGATAATACCATCTTACTTGCCAAAACCGAAGAGGACCTACAGTGTTTGCTGTAGAAGGTCAAGGACTACAGGCTTCAATAGGAATTGAAGCTTAACATCAAGAAGAGAAAGATTCTCACCACTGATGCAATTGAGAGCTCCATGATGGATTGAAAAGGGATTGAGGTTGTTAACAGTTTCATCTTGCTTGGCTCCACCATCAATACCAGCAGTCATGAAATCAAAAGATTAATGGTATTGGAAATTTTGCTTTCAGGAACATCTCCAGAGTACTGAAGAACAATGATGTCAGTCTAGAGATTAAGATGTGCCTAATGTAGGCCATGATCTTCACAATTACTTACTATGCAGCAGAGAGATGTACAATAACTAAGGACGACAGAAGAAGACTCAGTGTCTTTGAGTGGAGGTGTTTGGCAAGAGTATTGGACATACCATGGAATGCCAGGAGAACAAATAATTCTGTTTTTGAGAGGATGAAACTAGGTTTCTCCTTGGAAACTAGTATTTTGAAGCTCTGTCTCACATACTTGGGGCAAATAACAAGTAGGGACCAGTCCTTGGAGAAGGATATCATGATTGGAAGGGTAGAGAGACAGCACAGGAGAGGAAGACCATGGATGAGATGGACTGACACTGTAATTGTGTAATGGGATTAGGTGTGTTGGAGTCTATGATACTGGCTCAGGGTATAGCAGGGTTCAGAGCTATTACACACAGGGTTGATATGAGACACGGGCAACTTGATGGCATATAACAACAACATATGCTACATAAATAAAAAAAGAGTCACTGTACCAAAGACAACTGGCTAGCAAAAAGAATTTCAGTAAACAACATATTAGCAAGAAGTAAGGAAGAAATTCAAGCTGCTCTGAATAAATTGGCAAAAAATAAACCCTCAGGAATTGATGGAATACGAACTGGCATATTTCAACAAACAGATGCAGCCATGGGTATGCTAATCAGGTCGGGCAAAGAAATAACTAGAAGTGCTCCATATTTATTCCCATTCACCAAAAAAGTGATCCAACAGTATGAATATTGTAGAAAAACCTCACTAATATCACATCCAAGCAAAATCTTACTAAAGAATATACAAAAATTACTGGATTTAATACATCCACAGAGAACCACCAGAATACAAATTTGCTTTAGACAAGCCTATGGCACTAGGGACATCATTGACAATGTAAGATGGACCTTAGCTGAAAGCAGAGAGTAGCAGAAGAATGTCTATTTATATTTTATTGACTCTGCAAATTCACTCGACTGTGGATTACAAAAATTTTAGATAACTTTGAGAAGATCTGGAATATGAGAACACTTGATTTTGCTCCTGGAAAACCTATACTTAGACTGGGAAGACGTCATGTGAACAGAGCAAAGAAAAAAATAGATTGCTCAAAATTAAGAAAGGGGTGTTTCATGGATGTGTCCTTTCTCCATACCTTTACAATATATAGGCAGAACAGATCATTTGGGAGGGTAGACTCTATGAAGAAGAATGTGGTGTCAGGATGGGATGAAGATTCATCAACAACGTGTGTTGTGCTGATGATACAACCTCGCTCACCAAAACTGAGGAAGACTTGACGTGTTTGCTGCAGAAAGTGAAAGCTGCGGTCTTCAATATGGATTGCATCTCAAAAACAAGAAAACAAAGATTCTCACCAACAGGCCAATTGGCAGCATCATGATAGACGGCTAAGAGACTTAGCTTGTTAACAATCTAATCTTGCACTGTCCACAATCAATACTCTTCCACCAGCAGTTAGGAAATCAAAAGATGAGTTGCATTGGGAAAGTCTGTTGTTAGGAAAGTCTACTGTTAGGGATCTCTCAAATGCTAAGGAGCAATGATGTCAGTCTATAAACTAAGGTAATCTAAACTCTAAATAATGGTCTTCTCAGCTACTTGCTATGTATTTGAGAGGTGGAGAATGGCTATGATGAGAGAAGAATTGATGCCTTGAGTTTTGTTGCTGGAGAACAGTATTAACTGTCATGGACCGCAATGAGAAAAAACAGGTCTGTCCTGTAGAGGGTGAAACCATGTTGCTCCTTGGAGTCAAAGATAGTGAAGCTCCATCTCAAATACTTCGAGCATGTTGCCAGGAGAGACCAATCTTTGGAGAAGAGCATCATGCTTGGAAGGGTGGTGGATCAGCACAAGAGAGGAAGACCTTAGATGAGAAAGCTTGAGACAATGACTGTGGCAGTGATGGTAAGATTAGCTCAAGACAGGGCAAAGGTTAGCACTAAAGTTCACAGGGTCACTATGAGTTGGAGTTGACTTGATGAACATACTAACAATAGCAAAATGCACTCAGTAGTAAACATTTTTCAAAAATTTGTGATCAACACTAAGATCCACATCCATCAATATAAAAGAAAGCATGAGCATTGGAAGTCAGTCATTTCACCTATTATTTTAAATTACAAATTGACTTCATCTTAATCATTAGCAATGATTATCATGCCATATCATTAGATCTTATGATATGGTGTCTTACATGTTGTCTTGCTAATCCAGTGGAATTCAAAACCTGATGCTGTGACAGAGAAACTCAGGTAGCCTTTTCCTGTAAAGATTTACAGCCTGAGAAATCTAATGACGCCTCACTATGAGTTAGAACTAACTTGATGGCATTAGAAATTAAAGCCATACCATGTCTTATAAAATATATTTTCTGGCTCATTTACACTTGAATCATGATTGTTAAAAGAGAATTCTCTACATTTCATATTTTGCAGCCCTATTATTTTGCTACACAAGTAGGAGGTTTTCTGTAACAGAATTATCTCAGTGGATGGAGGTTTATTGATCCTAATATGCTGAATAGGTTAGTTGAGCTCAAAATTAACAATGACTACAAATAAAGGACTGGAAATCTACTTCTGGAAAAATAATCAATAAAAGTGTCTTGGATCACAAGAGTCATTCCATTTCTTGTGGGGTCTCCATGAATTAAT
Organism: Elephantulus edwardii; assembly: GCF_000299155.1. NCBI lineage: Eukaryota > Metazoa > Chordata > Mammalia > Macroscelidea > Macroscelididae > Elephantulus > Elephantulus edwardii. The sequence goes on from NW_006400003.1 coordinate 2,594,102, forward strand.
ATCAAAGGAAATTAACAATAAGAAAGTAATAATCATTCAGGACTATCTGCTTAATACTTTTTTCTAATAAGCAATACAATGATAAGCAGAGAATATAAAAAAACACATAAATGTCCTTACCACCTAAAATTAGTCTAACAGGCTCTGCAGAGAATTCCCATATTTCTCTTTAGTATTCCCCCTATAGATTTCACTGCACTGTACTGTAAGAATTTATCTATTTCACTTTCTCTCTCAGGCAATAAATAATGGGAACTCTACTATTCAGTTTTGTGGGAGACAATGTAGCACTGGGAATAAGAGATAGGCTTCTGAAGTGAAACCACAATCATTTTAATCTTGCCTATATAATCAATCAACTGTATGACCCGGGAAAATGATTTAACCTTGCTGTCCCTTAGTTTTATCTTTTATTAAATGGAAAGGATGAATTAATGCCTGCTCTTATTATTTTAATATAGAATGGACATAAAGCACTTAATACAGTATCTAAAATCTACTAGATTTTCAAGTGCTGTTATCCCTCTGTTCTTGGTATCTTAGAAGAGAGAACGGTGAAATGTCATATCACATACTTGGTCTTGTTACCAGATAGCACTGGTCCCCAGAGAAGGACGTTATTCTTAGACTGAGGGTCAGTAACAAAGAGGAAGATCCTCAATGAGACACAGTGGCTATAATAATAGACTCAAACACATCAATGATTATGAGGATGGCACGAGATCAGAGAGTGCTTTATCTATTGAATACTGAGTTACTATGAATGGAATTCTATTTGTCAGTCCTACCTATAAAAACAACTACAACATTTCTACCACTAAGCACTTCTTGGCAAATTCTATGGTTGTTCGGTATCAAGTTGACTCAACATGCATGGAGTAGAACTGCTTTAGATAACTTTTACAGCTGTGACATTAGGGAAATAGAGTAAAGCCTCTCTTCTGACATATTCCTGGGTAGTTTTGAGCCACCAAATTTTTAGATGATATTAAAATATTTATACATGTACGCTACTCATAAATTCTTCCTTGAATTATGTGCACAGTTAATACTGGTTGACTGACTTATTAACTATGTGGTATCATTTAATGCAACTATTATAAAAGTGAATTTACAAAATTTTGTTTTAAATGTATCATAATCTTTTTCATGACAATTTCTTTTATATTAAGAAGAGAAAATGTCTTTTAGAATATCTTGTGAAAGCTATTAAAATGACTTTGACAAGACACACATGCACCTTTCTTAGAATAATACTGCCCAGTATGTCAAACTGTCAATTGTTAATCTACATAAAAATTATAAATAATGTATAATTTTACAAAGATATTAATATCCAGCATATCAAGGATATGATAACAACTTATTGTGAAATTGCAAAATTGAACAGATAAAATAAAATTGAGTTAGTGAATATTATTAACTGTATCAATGTCAGTTCAACTAGAGTAAAACAATAATACATTAAAGCAAGCATATGTCATAGTTTATAGATGCTATTCAGGATTTTAAAATACAATGATAACTAGCATAATAAAGATGAAAATCAAAGTTGAAGCTTTTGTCTCTTTCAAGCCAAAAGCAGAGTAGAACTAGGATTCACATCTTATCAAAGTATATTTAAAATTACTTTCATAATAAATTTTAATGGTATTTTTCTATATTTCAGAGACCTAAGAATATTTGTTTCTCAGATTTATTGCAATGAGTTATTGTGAAAATAATATTATCTATTAATATTGAGAAACTTTATCTCATCAATATTTGATTAACTAATCAGCAAAAATTCATATTGGAAGTAATATTAACAACAAATATATTAGTTAAATATAATATTAGGGTTAATTATAACTTATAATTTACTCAATCATCAGTTATTCATTCATTTAGAAATAATATTAGTTGGTAACTAAATATCACTAGTCTTATTTCTACTTTTGGCAGTTGTTGTTGTGTGTTGTCAAGTTGCCTGCAACTCATAGTAACCCTATGTACAAAGGCCCTAAACCCTGCTCTGTCCTGTGCCAATCTTATTGGCTCTAACACACCTACTCTCACTACCATAGTCACTGAATCAATCCATCCCATCGAGGGTCTTCTTCTCCTGTTCTGTCCCTGCACCCTCCCAAGCATAACGTCCCTATCCAAGGACTGGTCCCTCCTTGCAACATGTCCAAAGTATGTCAGATGAAACTTTAGAATCCTTGCCTCCAAGGAGCAACCTGGTTTAACCCTCTCCAGAATGAACCTGTTCATTCTCTTAGCAGTCCCTGGTATTCAATACTCTTCTCCAGCACCATAGCCCAAAGGCATCAATTCTCCTTCTATCATCCCTATTCATTGTGCAGCTCTATGATGCATAGCAAGATTGCAAAGACCATGGCCTGTATCAGGCACACCTAAGTCTCCAGACTGACATCACTTCTCTCCAGTACTTTGGAGAGGTCACTAACAGCAAACTTTCCCATTGCAATACATCTTTTAATTTCCTGGCTGCTGGTGCCAAGTGTGTTGACTGGGAGCCAAGCAACTAAAGCTGTTATAAATCTCAATCTCTTCAACATTTAAGATGACTATTACATTGAATGTTACATACAAAAATTTTAATGCTATGCTCCATAATTACAAAATTATTTGTAATTGTAATGGGTTTTTATTAGCATTAATTCAATTTACCAAGTATAATTAGGTCAGACTTACCATAATTTATATGCTATATTCATTTAAATACTAGTGAGAAATGCTTAACATTTTAGGAATTTCATTGTTAAAATTTTGTTATCTTTCATAATATTTTAGCTATGGTGGCCTGATCCACAGAAAATTTGGCTTCTCTCTCTAAAATCCTGACTCCATGACAATTTGGATCGACCAGATCATAGAAGAAAAAAACGGGTTAATCTTCTCACATGAAATGTACAGCTTTAAAAACCCACTGTAATGTCACTTACTGGTTGATTTTCACTCACCAGCAATAAATTTTCATTGGACTATTTCAAGGTTATTAATCATAAAGGAAGGAAAATATCATAATACTAGAAATAGAAATATTAACCCTATAATATTAACAACTATAGATGTTGTTACCTTATGTTTACATTGTCTTTGCTATTCAATTACAGTATTTTTTTTAAAAAATAATTCTGTCATTTTTTATAGTTTTCAGGTATAGTTTTCAAACTAGATAAAATTGACTGTTTAAATAATCTTTTTAGCTTAGCCAATGAAAGTGAAATATTTCACAAAATTCTCACAACAAAATTATGAATGAAAGTAACATAGTTAATTCAATGCTGTGCAATTATTTTTTTGTTGAGGAAGAATCTCATTCTAGGAGAAATAGGAGTTTGAAGGACATACAAGTGTTGATAGAAATACTAATAGTAAAAGTTAATTTATTCTCCTTTTTTATAAATGTGTATTCTAATATGCCTTATTATGCATAAAATCTTCATATAAATTTCTTTGTTCAAGAGCATATCTCCTGTATCTCTAGAAAACACTTTTCTATAGATGTGGAGTTCAGGTGGCATAGTCCATAAAGAATTTTACTGTTAATCCAAATACTGGGGCATCTTTGTTGGTTCAGATTCAACATTGATTTTATAAGAATTGTTATAATTAATGAATGCACTTAATTGATTGAAATGCTTTATTAACTCATTATATTTTGTCTTTCCTTTTACTTATTGTTTATTGGTTTTTAGTTCTTTCTTCTCTTTCTTTCAAAACAGTCCAAACACAATTACATTGTGTATAAACTTCTACTTAAATTTTGATAATAGTATGTTTGTACCATAATTGTCCTTTTGTGACTGACTTTCGTCACTCAGCATGTTTGTTCTAGATTTATCCATCTTGTGCAGTATTTCACAAATTCTTTTTTATACTTTAGTGTTGCATAATGCTTTACTCTATGGAGGCACCATAGTTTCTTTAGCTTTTATTATGTTGATGGATATTTGGATTTTTTTTCTCTTTAGTATTATAAATAATTCTGCACTGAACATCAATGTACCTATATTACTTTCTGTTACAGCACATTGTATTCTTAACAGAAGTTGATCTATAGACTTTTTATTTTATCTTGAATGTATTTGAAATATCAAATTTTAGAGTAACAGTTCAGTGATAGACCTTTTATGCCACATTGTGAGACTTCTTTTCACCTACTTTGGACAAGCTGTCTAAGATACTCAACAAGATGGATTGAGACATGATTACTGCGATGGTTTAAGTACAGTAGAAATTGTGAGGATAGAACAGGATCAGGTGTGGTTTCCTTGTGTTTTATATGAGGTCACTGTGAATCAGAGATAACACAAATATCCTAACAGCAGTAAGGACCTATGAGTAGATTACAATTCATATAAGAATCTTGTGATTGGAAATGAACTGCCAAGATTGATTGCAAGGTTGTAAGCATTTAAGGAAGAGGACTACTTTATCTTTCTTCCATGGAACAACTGGTGGTTTGAACCCGCAATGATGATGATGATGATGATGATGATGATGATGATTAATTATAATGAACATTTACAGAGACTTTGGATTTTTTAGATTTTAATGTGTTTAGATTTTAATGGCTGTATATTTTTAACTTGATTGGAAGTTTAAAATCATAAGGGTCTTTCATTCAGTCACTCATGAACATTGTTTCCTATGTTTGTAAGTATCTTTTGGTTTCATCCTGGAGACTAAGGTGCGCCTGATACAGGCCATGGTCTTTGCAATGATTGATATGCATCAGAAAGCTGGATAATGACAGGGACAATAGAAGAAGAATTGATGTCGTGCTGGAGAAGAGTATTAAATATACAATGGACTGCTAAGAAAATGAACAGGTACATCCTGGAGAGGGTTAAATCAGGCTGCTCCTTGGAGGCAGGGATTCTGAAGCTTCTTCTGACATTCTTTGGACATGTTGCAACGAGGGACCAGTCCTTGGAAAGGGACATCATGCTTGGGAGTGTGGAGGGACAGCGCAGAAGAAGAGGACCCTCTATGAGGTGGATTGATTCAGTGACTGGGGTAATGGGGGTAGGTGTGAGACTGGCATAGGACAGAGCAGGGTTTAGGGCTGTTGTACATAGGGTCACAGGCAACTTGAGTGACAGGCAACTCGACCTAACAATAACAACAACAACATTTGAATAAGGTTGACAGAAGAAGAATCAATGCTTTTGAGTTGAGGTTATTTAGAAGAGTATTGACTATATCATGAACTGCCAAGAAAATATATAGGTCTGTCCTGGGGAGGACTAAATCTGTTTGCTCCTTAGAGGCAAGGATTTTTTGTTCATTTGTTTTTGGGTGTTTTCAAGTGTTTTTTTTTAAATTAATTTTAATGAAAGGTCACAGAGACTTAGGTTTTCCATTCATTCACTGTTGCACTTTTCTCCCTGCCCACCCCCTCAATTTGTTCTTCTCTTTGAAAAGTAAAAGAAAAATTCTTTCATTGTTATACAATCCCTCCCCTCAAGTCCACTCCACTGTTTCAATGCCGTATACATATTTATCCCCTCTTTGTCAGTCTTCCCTCAATGCTGATGTCAGTCCCGTTTTACAACAGTTGCCCTCTGCAATATTTGTTCTTTTGTGACTGAGATATTTCACTCAGCATGATGTTCTTCAGGGTCACTCATTTTGTATAATATTTCATGAGTTCCTTGTTTTTCAATGCAGTATAGTAAGTATCCCATTGTATGAATATACTAGATCTTCTCTATCCATTCTTTTGTTGATGGGCACTTAGGTTATTTCCAACTCTTTGCTACTGTGAACAAAACCACAATGAACATGAGTGTGCACATGTCTGCTTGGGTAGGAGTTATGGTTTCTTTACAGTATATTCCCAGTAGTGGTCAAATGGTATTTCTATTTGCAACTTTTTAGAAAGCACCATAGAAACGTATGAGAAGCCTTCCATAGTGGTTGCACCATTTTACACTCCCACTAACAGTGAATAAAGGTTGCAGTTTACCCACAACCTTTCCATCATTTGATGTTTGCTGCTATGTTAAATTTTGCTATTCTTACTGGGGTGAGATGATATCTCATAATTGTTTTGATTTAGATCTCTCTTAGAGCTCAGAATTTTGAACATTTCTTTCATGTGCTTGCTGGCCATCTGAAAGTTTTCTTTGGTGAAGTGTCTGTTCATATCCTGTGCCCATTTTTCAATTGGTTTGTTTACCTTTATCTTCTTGTGGTGCTCGAGTATTTTATAAACCCTAGATATAAGACCCTTATCTGACATGTAGTTACCAAGTATTTTTCGCCAGTCTGTGGCTTCCCCTTTTACCCTGTTGGAGAAGTTTTTGGATGTGCATAGGGATTTGATTCTTAGTAGGTCCCATTCATCTATTTTATCCTCTCCTCGTTGTAGATCTTCCAGGATGCTTGGAAGACTGTTTATGTTGTGGATTAGGACATCTAGAGTTCTTCCAAGCTTTCCTTTAATGAAGTTTATGGTCATTGGTTTTAATCCTAGGTATATGATCCACTTTGAGTTAGTTTTTGTGTATGGAGTGAGGTGTGGCTCTTACTCGAGTTTTCTGCAGATAGTTTTCCAATTTTGCCATCACCATTTGCTAAAAAGGCTGTCGTTTCCCCAATTATCTGATTTCATCTCCTTGTCAAAAACCAGTTGGCCATAGGTAGATGGGCTGATTTCTGGATTTTCAATTCTATTCCATTGATCTATGTGTCTGTCATTGTACCAGTACCATACTGTCATGACGACCATGGCAGTGTTATAGGATTTGAAATCAGAGAGTGAGATGCCTTCTATCTTGTTTCTCTCTTTAAATAGTGCTTTACTTATTCAAGGCCTCTTTCTATTACAAATGAAATTGGAGATTGCCTTTTCCATTTCATTGAAGAATGGAATTGGATTTCACTGAATGTGTAAATTGCCTTTGGTAGGATTGTCATAAAACTCAAAACAATACCCTTCATAATAGCTAATTGCATGATTAAATACTTAGTAGTAAACCTAACCAGAAACACAAAGGATCTATTCAAAGAAAATTACAAGACATTACTACAAGAAACAAAAAGAGACCTGGAGAAGTGGAAGAATATCCCTTGCTCATGGACAGTAAGACTCAGTATTGTGGAAGCAAAGATTTTGAAGCACCGTCTCACATACTTGCAATGTGCTGCCTGGAGGGACAAGTCCTTGATAAATGACATCATGTTTGGAAGGGAAAAGGGTCAATTCAGAAGAGGAAGATTCTGAATGAGATAGATTGACACAGTGACTGTGACAATGGGGTAAAGTGTGTCAGAGAAGATAAGGTTACTTAGTACAGGTTAAAGTTTTTATCCATTGTTCACAGGGTCTCTATGAGCTGTAGTCAACTTGATGATACATACAACAATACCAATACTTTAGGGCTATAACGATATTTTCTGATGGGGACTAGTACTTGGAAAATGACATATTGGCAAAGGTGGAGTTTCAGTGAATAAAAAGGAAGACCTTCAACAAGATGGATTGACACATCAACTGTAAAAGTATGTGTGGTTTTTTCCGAGTTCATGAGGATAGTGTAGGCTAGAGTAAATTTCAGATATTTATTTTTTAAATTTTTTCCATTTTAAATTTCTTTAACATTTTTCAAGTATATATTTTTTAATATGGTCAGAGAGTCAAACTCAACTTAATGGTGACTAAAAACAACAACAACAACAAAATTATAAGAAGAAATCAAGCAAAAATCATACCCAAGAAAGATGGAATGAAAAACTTCTCAATATCATGATCTCTTACAAATATAAAGACAGGTGGCCAAGTTGATAGGGAGTTGTGCTGAGGGGTTCAAATCCATTAGCTGTTACCAGGGAGAAAGATAGCAAGTCTCCTCTTGTGCAGTTTACAGTCTGTGCAAAACCACTGGATGGTTAGCTATAAATGTGTTCTAACTTTATGGCAATAAGTTTGCGTTTTATTTTATTTGTTTCAAACTTACATTAAAAATTATGCCTATTTAATTACTTAGCATGTTGGTTCAATTTTAATGTTTTCTAAAAACATTATGCCAATCACATAGAAGAGAAAGAAAATGTATTTTTATAGATGTTTTGAAAGTTTTTTCTGCCTAGTTTTTAATTTTTTTCCCCACCTCAATAGAAATTTACATAAAGATGTATACACTGAGCCTGGGTATACAGATTCTATGTGAATAACTTCAATAAACAAATAAAATAGTGATTATAAATGGAGATCTTACCACATGGAATGAAAGTCAATTAAATTACATCTGTGGAAAGAGAACTAGGAAGGATTGTTGAGAGATACTGAAAACTGTATTGCAGACTCCTCTCTCATTACTCACTTCAAAGTTTTAAACTTAAAGCTTAAGAGGCTAAAAATATAGAATAAAATAAATGAAGAGGAAGAAGTTGTTAGCATCGGTGTAACCTTATATTCTCAAAACAAGTCAAATGGAATAAGACATTAGAAGGCAGAGGAATAAGGAAAGGAGCTAAGTGTAGTAGCCGTGAGGAGACCTAGTTAGTAAGTGACAAATCCGGGGGTTCTAAAGAAAGATTTGAGAAGGCTTTAAGAAAGAGATATTAATTTTGTGATCCAATTTAATAATGTCATGATCTTTTGTATTCTAGTACTAGTGCACAATACTAAGGCTCCCAGAACTACAAACAAATCATTCTTTCAATAAAAGTGCAATCAGAATGCTCCTTAAAAATGTTGATGATGAAATGTAGGCTGCACTAAAATCCCGAAGGCATGCGGTTTGAAACCTCCAGCTGCTCCCCTTGAGAAACTGCCTCTGAAAACCCGCTGGAGGGTCAGCTATGAGTCAGGGACTGTTTGAAAGTAAAAAGAAAAACAAAAACAAACAAACAAACAAACCCAAAACCAAAACCCACCAAACTTTGAATATATTATCAAGAAATGTCAATTATGAAAAAAAGAAATAATTGTAGGCACAGTTGTAATTAAGGATCTTCAAATTGAATAAACCTCGGTGACCTACGAACAATGGATCTAACTTTGCTCATCATTTCTACTATGACTGAGGCCTTTGTTACAGTGACTGCATCAATCCATCTTGATGAGGGTCTCCCTCTCTTTTGCTGAATCTCCAGCTTTCCAAGCATGAAGTAGGGAATTTTGCTGTAACACCAAGGTCGTGCCTTTCTGATGATCAAATCCAAATTGTTGGCAACATATCTGCTAAACTGAAGCAAATTCTCAATGAGATGAATTTACTATAATTTATCAAAGATGACATGTTGTTATTGTTGTTATGTAACGACAAGTCACTTGCTGCTCATAGCGACCCTATGTACAACAGCCCTAAACTCTGCTCTGTCCTGTGCCAATCTCATTGCCTCTGACACACCCCATCCCGATTTCCCAGTCACTGAATCGATCCAACTCATAGAGGGTCTTCCCCTCTTGTACCATCCCTCCACTCTCCCAAGCATGATGTCCATCTCCAAGGACCGGTCTCTCCTTACAACACGTCCAAAGTATGCTAAATGGAGTCTCAGAATCTTTGTCTCCAAGGAGCAGCCTGGTTTAACCCTTTCCAAGATGAATCTGTTTGTTTTCTTAGCCATCCATGGTACCCTCAATAATCTTCTCCAGTACCACTGCTCAAAGGCATCAATTCTCCTTTTATCCTCCTTAGTCATTGTTCAAATTTCTGATGCATAACAAGTGATAGCAAAGTCCATTGCCTGTATCAGATGCACCTTAGTCTCCAGAGAGACACCATTGCTCTTCAGTGCTTTGGAGAGGTCCCTAATAGCAGACTTTCCCATCGCAATACATCTTTTAATTTCCTGGCTACTGGTGCTGAGAGTGTTGACTGTGGAGTCAAGCAAACTAAAGCTGTGAACAATCTCAATATCTTCCCCATCCATCCTGATGATGCCAGTTGGTCCAGTGGTGAGAATCTTTGTCTTCTTCACATTGAGCCTCAATCCATATTGGAGGCTGCAGTACTTGACCTTCTGCAGCAAGTGCTTCAGGTCCTCTTCAGTTTCAGCAAGCAGGGCTGTGTCATCTGCATAATGCAGATTGTTGAGGAATCTTCCATGAATCCTGACCCCAAATTCTCCTCATAGAGCACAGCCTCCCGGATAATCTGTTCTGCATACAGGTTGAAAAAGTATGCAGACAGGACACAACCCTGGCGCACGCCCTTCCGAATTTTGAAGCAGTGTTTCCTTGCTCTGTTCTGAAGACTGCTCTTGATCCAAGTATAGGTTTCTCATTAGCACAATAGGATCTGAAAAATTCTAATTTTTTAAACACTGAAACAAAGAGATAAACCTAACAACTCAAATAGACTGACACTGTGCTGGAACCAACTCATACGTGGAAATTCTAAATTGAGCTTTCAAAGGTCTAAATCACATGGGAAGAGGCTGTTCATCTTTTTCCCTTAGAACCTCTGATGATTTTGAACCATAAAAAAGACATAACATTAGGGTTAGCAGCACAATTCCCTACAAATGATGCCACCCCAGCTGTCTACAAACAATATACAGAGTAACAACAACGAATGTTGTTATCGTTGTTGCTGTTATGTGTCGTCAAATTGCTTGTGACTCATAGTGACCCTACGTACAACAGCTCTGAACCCTTCTCTATCCTGAGACAATATTATCGTCTCTGACACACCTACCCCCATTACTTCAGTCGCTGAGTCAATCCATCTCATCGAGGGTCTTCCTTTCTTGTGTTGTCACTCTACCTTCCCGAGCATGGTGTCCCTCTCTAAGAACTGGTCCCTCATTGCAACATGCCCAAAGTATGTCAGATGATGTTTCAGAAACCTAGCCTCCAAGGAACAGCCAGGTTTTACTATCTCCACAATGAACCTCTTTGCTCTCCTAGCCATCTATGATCTATTGAATACTGATCTCCAGCACCACAGCTCAAAGGCATCAATTCTCCTTCTATCATCCATACACACTGTCCAGCTCTCTTATATATAGCAACTAATTGTGAAGACCATGGCCTGCATCAGGTGCACCTTAGTCTCCAGGCTAACATCATTGCTCTGTAGTTCTCTAGAGAGGTCCATGAGGGCAGATTTTTCCCAGTGTAATTCATCTTTTGATTTCCTGGCTGCTGGTGTCAAGAGTGCTGATTGTGGAGCCAAGGAAACTGAAGCTGTTAACAATCTCAACCTCCTCACCATCAATCATGATAATGTCATTTTTGCCCAGTGGACAGAATTTTGTTTTCTTGATGTTGAACTTCAATCCATATTTAAGGCTGCAGATGTTGGGCTTCTACAGCAAGTGCTTCAGGTCCTCCTTAGTTTCAGCAAGCAAGGTGTGACATCTGCATAATGCAGGTTGTTGATGAGTCTTCCATCAATACTGATGCCACATTCCTCCTCATAAAGTCCAACCTCCTGGATGATCTCTTCTGCATAAAAATTGAAAAAGTATGGAAATAGGACACATCCCTGGTGTACATCCTTTCTGATTTTTAACCATGCAGAGTTTCCTTTCTCTATTCTAATGAGGTCTAAGTATAGGTTTCACATAAGCACAATCAAGAGTTCTGGGATTCCCATCTTCTTAGTGTTAGCCACAATTTGTTGTGATCCACACAGTCAAATGCCATTGCATAGTCAATGAAACACAGACAATCCTCTGACATTCTCTGCAGCCAAGATCCATCTAATTTTAGCTAAGTCAACAAATTATGCCAAGAAATCAGGAGGACAACTACCTGGCCAACTGACTTGAAGAGGTCTATATTTGTTCCCATTCCAAAGAAAGGTGACCCAACAGAGTGCAGAAATTATCAAACAGTATCATTAATATCACATACAAGCAAGATTCTGTTGAAAATTATGCAAAAATTACTGTGCAGGCTGGGTTTAGAAGAAGCCATAGTACTAGGGATATTATAGCAATTGTTAGATGAATCTTGTTATTAAATGAATTAAAAAGTCTTAAATCTCTTCATTTGACACCTTTGGAGCACCTGGGTGGTGCAAAGTGTTAACATATTTAACTATTCAACCACTAACAAACAGTTTGACAGTTTGAAAATAATCAGAGATGACTCAAAGGAAATGTCTCATTTATCTGAAAAGTGTCAGCTATTGAAAACCCTATTGAGCCTATACCTGAACATATATTCAGTTGCTGTGAGGTGCTTTTCGCTTGAAAGTACCTTTCTTGTTTATTTCCTTTGTGACAATTTCATTCCAGCATCATAGCTGTACAAGTGCTTTATCACTATGAACCTTGATTTTTCCATAAGAATCTTAAGTTGTCTCAGGTTCTGTATAGTTTCCTTTCTTCAATGTAGTGTTCACCCCCGCCCCCTGTTAAACAGGTTAATCTTTTAAAACTGTACAACTAAAATGTAGGATTATTCTGCCTTAATACATCTAATGATGTTTGGATTGGAATTTTTTTCTTTTCTTTATTCATTTTAATGAACATTTACAGAGATTTTGGATTTATACTCATTCATTGTTGCTCCCTCCCCCCAGTTCACTCTTCTCTTTGAAAAGTAAAAGAAAAATTCCTTCATATGCAACCTTCATTCTGGACTCTTGTGATAACCATAATACCCTATCATAGATCACTTTTAAATTGGAAAATTTTTTAAAAATCATTTGATGACTTTTGCTTTTATTTACATGCAGTATAACTATATACTGTTTTTATGTGTGGTCAAGTCAGAAGACAGTCCTAGTTGTCCTTTCAGAAGCTTTGGCTAAATTTCATTGGAGGAGACTTTTCTCCCAAAGTAGCTGGTGGATTTGAAATATGTGCCTTTAAATTGGCAGCATGGATACTTACCAATAGGCCACCAGAGCTTGCTCTAGATATACTGTTTTTCTTAGGAGTGATCGAGCCAATCATGCCTCATAGTGACCCTATCCGATCCTAATGAATCCTATCCTATTCTGTGCCATCTTCATTATCCTTACAATACTTAAGTGCATTGTTCCATACATAGTGTAAATTCATCTCTTCGAGAATTTGCTTGCCATCCATTTTTCCAAAAATTATATCCTTTTCCAATGATTGTCCCTTCCTAACAACATGCCAAAGTATTTATCTTCTCTAAGACCTACTGGCAGACACAATAGAATTTCATGAAACAACATATGAGCAAGAGCCTATGGTGATGAAGGAAGAAGTTCAGGCTGCTTTGAAGGAAATAGCAAAAAATAAGGCCCCAGGAATAGAAGGTATATCAATTGACATATTTCAGCTAACAGATACTGCTCTGGACGTGCTCACCAAATTATGCAAAGAAATCTGGAGAACAATCACTTGGCCAACAGACTGGAAGAGATATATATTTGTTTCCATTCCAAAGAAGGGTGACCCAACAGAGTGTGGAAACTATAGAACAATCTCATTGATTTCACATGCAAGCAAGATTCTACTTAAGATTATCCAAAAACGAGTGGAACGGGACACCAGCAGAGAACTTCCAGAACTCCAAGATGGGTTTAGAAGGGGTTGTGGTACTGGGGATATTGTAGCTAATGTTGGATGGATCTTAGCTGAAAGCAGGGAATACCAGACGGAAGTCTATCTGTGTTTCATTGACTATACAAAGGTGTTTGACTGTGTGGATCACAACAAACTGTGGCTGACTCTGAGAAGAAAGGGAATCCCAGAACACTTGTTCATGCTAATAAGAAATCTATACTTGGACCAAGAGGCAGTCATCAGAACAGAGCAGGGAAACACTGCATGGTTCAAAATTGGGAAGGGCTTACGCCAGGGATGTGTCCTGTCTCCATACCTTTTCAACCTGTATTCAAACAGATTATCCGGGAGGCTGGGCTCTGGCAGAAGATTCCTCAACAATCTGCATTATGCAGATGACACAACCCTGCTTGCTGAAACTGAGGAGGACCTGAAGCACTTGCTACAGAGGGTCAAGGGTTGCAGCCTCCAATATGGATTGAGGCTCAATGTCAAGAAGGCAAAGATTCTCAGCACTGGGCCAATTAGCATCATCAGGATGGATGGTGAAGAGATTAAGATTGTTCACAGCTTTAGTATGATTGGCTCCACAGTCAACACTCTCGGCACCAGTAGCCAGGAAATTAAAAGATGTATTGCGATGGGAAAATCTGCTGTTAAGGGCCTCTCTAAAGTACTGAAGAGCAATGGTGTCTCTCTGGAGATTAAGGTGCACCTGATACAGGCCATGGTCTTTGCTATCACTTGTTATGCATCAGAGAGTTGGACAATGACTAAGGAGGATAGAAGGAGAATTGATGCCTTTGAGCAGTGGTGCTGGAGAAGAGTATATTCAGGGTACTATGGACTTCTAGGAAAACAAACAGATTCACCCTGGAGAGGGTTAAACCAGGTGGCTCCTTGGAGTCAAGGATTCTGAGGCTCCATGTAACATAATTTGTACATGTTGTAAGGAGGGACTGGTCCTTGGCGAGGGACATCATGCTTGGTAGGGTGGAGGGACAGCACAGGAGGGGTAGGCCTTCTATGAGGTGGATTGATTCAGTGACTGGGGTAATAGGGATGGGTGTATCGGAGACAGTGCGACTGGCACAGGACAGAGCAGAGTTTAGGGCTGTTGTACATAGGGTTGCTATCAGTCGCAAGCGTCTCGATGGCACATAACAACAACAACAAGACCTATTAATAGATATGTATAGAAAACTTTACAGAAATAGTTTCCCTTCCCAATTTACATAAAATCCTTTTCTGATTTTGGGCATTGTTAGATATATAAGTCACTCCCTGGTATACTCTCATCTCAGTTTCGACAAACCTACATCAACATATTCTTAATCTTTATGCTTCACCTCAAAATGCATCATCAGCTACTATTTCCTTGATTAAAGATGCCTTCTACTCACATTATTATTTCATTTTATCAGTATCTCTATTTATAAATACATATTAATTCATTTTGTTTGTTAGCAGCTTTGCTTTTTTAGATAGAGCACACGTCAGAAAATATGTTTTATAATAATTTCATAACGAAACACATATTCTATTCCTCCTATAATATAGTCCTATAGGAAGAACAGAACCCTTGCATTTACTAGCCAGGTGTCAGAAACAGTTCCTGGAACATTTTGTTCATATGCACTACAATATTTAATCACATCAAATGTTCTTTTTTTTATTAATACAAATGGATTACCATCTCATTCAAAAGTGCAAACATTTTCTTTCTGAGAAACAGTTCTAAATCAATAGAAAAATGTTACTGTATTATATTAAATGGAAAAAATTCCCACAGCTCTCAAGCTCAACCGCACAAAGTTTTGATACACTTTATGTTTCAAGTGTTGTGTTCTTTAAATTATTTATTATGCTTGGAATTTTCAATGATCTTTCAAGAACATGAGGTGAAGTTAGTCTTTACACTATAATCATTAGTCAAGTCCATAAAGTCTTAGAAATAATGTTGTTGTTGTTCTACGTTGTTGAGTCGGAAACCCTCTAGGGGGTTTTCAGAGAAAGATCCTATAATTTGGGAGGAGACTGCCCATCCCCATGAGCTGTTGGTGGATTCCAAATACTTAACTTTGGGTTGCCAACAAAATCTTTACCACGTGGACACCACATTACAGTGGGAAAAATTTAAAGCAGGAGAGGATCAAATAGCAGAAGTGAATTAAATAAATACATTTGCATTACAGACTATTAGCTTTTTAGAAAAGAGTTCTCTAGATTTCAAATTACATTAATGAAAATGATACAGACATATCTTTAGAAACAAAGGAATTTAGTATCTAAAGTTTTTTTTATCTTAATAAATTTTAACTTAATGCTACCATATGTGGAAATATTTTATTTATTCCCCCATACTATTTCAAAACTGGTAACTCTGTTACTATTCTGCCAGAAAACTATCAGAAACAAATGCAAGCTTGCTAAAAAGTTTAAGTAGGACATCACACTGGAAAAAAATAGCATTTATATTTTATTAATTATGGAAAAGCTATATATAGTATGTTCTATAATAATTTATTAAGGTTACTCATGACAGTATACACAAAATTTCATTTTTATGCATTTTCTTATATGATTAGGCTTTTTAAAAAAATTTAAAGCAATTGTGGTTTGTTGTTGTTATGTGCCTTCGAGTCACATCACTTGTGACTTGCACTACAATGATAAACACAATATTTCCCAACCCCCTATTTATTCAATTGTTACTAAAACAGATAAAAAGCTCAGTCAATAGAAACAGTCTAGTCTCTTTACCCAAATCATTGTGCTCAGATAAAATGACCTTTTCCTTCATTGTAATTCAATCAACTGTATTTGAATACTATTATTGCCTTAAAAGGTAATAAAAGTTACCATTTGTATCTCTTTGATTATCAGTATTCTTGTATGGCTACTGACCTCAAAAATGGAGGAAACAGGTATCTTCAAAACTAACTACTCCTGCTAGTCTAAAAAACAGCAGTCAGTGGTTACCTTGACAGGCAACAGAGCAAGATAGAAAGCAGTGTGATTAAAAACAAAAAGATATAAGGCATCATAAACTATGGCAGAAAGACTACGTGACACTCCCATGCCAATAATTTTATCTGTAATTTAACTTGCATCAGTTTACTTTTATCTCTGGATACCTCACTGTTTCTTCAGTCTGTAGAGTGAGAAAAATATTTCCTATCAAATGCAAGTAACTGAGTATTAAATGAATCATCCAAGAGGCTGGGCTGTATGAAGAGGAATATGGCTTCAGGACTGGAGGAAGATTTATCAACAGTCTATGTTATCCAGATGACACAACCCTGCTTGCTGAAACTGAGGAGGACCTGAAGCATTTGCTGCTGAAGATCAAGGACGGCAGTGTTCAATGTGGATTGAAGCTCAACATCCAAAATCAAAGATTCTCACCACTGGGCTGATTTGCAGCATTATGATAGATGGTGAAGAGACTGAAATTGATAACAGCTTTAGTTTCTTTGGTTCCATAAGCAACACTCTTGGTACCAGCAGCCAGGATATCAAGAGACAAATTTCACAGGGAAAGTTGGCTGTCAGAGACTTCTCCAGAATACTGAAAAGCAAGGACATCAGTCTGGAGACTAAGGTGTGCCTTCTCCAGGCCACAGTCTTCAAAATTGTTTGCTATGTGTTAGAGAGCTAGATGATGACTAGAGGTGATAGAAAGAGAATTAACACTTTTGAACTGTGGTACTAGGAGAAGGGTACTGAATATACCATGGAGTGCAAGGAGAACAAACAGGTTTGTCCTACAGAGAGTATAGCCAGTCTGTTCTTGGAAGCAAGGATTCTGAGGCTTCCTCTCCCATACCTTGGACACATTACAAGAAGGGACTGGTCCTTGGAGAGGGACATCATGCGTGGAAGAGGAGAGGGATAGAGAAAAAAGGGAGACTATGGATGAGATGCATTGATGCAGTGGCTGGGGCAATAAGGGTAGGTGTGTCAGAGACATTGTAGTTGGCACAGGATAGAGCAGGTTTCAGAGCTGTTGTACACAGGGAAGCGACAGCACATAACAACAATAATCTTGCAATGCCTCTTATTTTCAGGTTGTACCACACACAGAATGCTCAATTCTAGCTTCATTTTAATTATTTTTTTCTTATAAATAGCCTAAGTGATATCTTTTTTTCCCTTGCATCTCAGTACAGGGATTTGTAATCTTAAATCAGACAATATGCTATAATCTTTTACTTTCCTCGAGGTTGGAATCTCTGTTCAAACAGTAAGAATTCTATAATCATTTCCAAGAGTGGTTTTCTCAGCCAATGTTTAATGCACAGTAATTAATCACATAAGTGGCTGAAAATGTCACATTATAAATGTATTACCACACCCTTATCTAATTGACCATGTAATCTATTATTATATTAGCATATAAAGCTGATTTTTCCCAAGTACTCTTGTACAGAATGGCAATGCTCAGAACTCATAAGATTTTTAAGGAAAATGTATTTTAAATGAGATAATATTCATTTAAATTATTCCAGCCAAAAAAACCCCAAAGATTCTCTTCTCATAAGAATTTAAATCTAATTTCCTTAGGGTTATAATTTGCTCTTTTAAAAATTTCTTCATTTATGAGTAAAGTTGTTCTTTTTCCCCCCTTCTGACCTGATCCTGAAGCATAATATATTTGAAGAGGAGACTGGTATTATTTTAAGCAACATTGCTAGTCCTTTTAGAAACTAGAAAATGTGTCGTGTTGTTACTATTGGTTTTATCTGCTTTTGCTTTAAAGATAATTCTCACCCACTTACCCACCATAACACTCAACAAAATCTCAGAAAACACCCATATATATTTACACATACAGAAAAACAATACGACCAACAATAAAAATCCAAGCATGCTGAAATTGTGAACAATCTCAATCGCTTCTCTAAGGCTGCCAATGGGCCCAGTGGTGAGAATCTTTGTTTTCTTGATGTTAAGCTTCAATCCATAATGGAGACTGCAGTTCTTGACCCTCTGCAGCAAAAGCTTCATGTCCTTCTTAGTTTCATCAAGGAAGATTGTCCTATCTATCATCTATCTATCTCTCTATCTATCTATCTATCTATCTATCTATCTATCTATCTATCTGCCTATCTACCTACCTAATATACATAATATAGGCTGTTGATGAGTCTTTCTCCAATTCTGATGCTACATTCTTCTTCGTAAAGATCAGCCTCCTGAATGATCTCTTCCACACATAGTTTCAAAAGGTATGGAGACAGGATGGATCCCTGAAACACTTCTGTCCTGATTTTGAATCATGCAGTATTGTATTTCCTTGCTCTGTTCTGAGAACTGCTTCCCTGTCCAAGTATAAGATTCTCAGAAGCACAATCAAGTGTTCTGGGATTCCCATTCTTCTCAAGGTCACAACAATTTGTTGTGATCCACACAGTGAAATGCATTTGCAGTCAATGAAACATAGAAAAACATTCCTCTGATACTCTGTTTTCACCAAGATCCAGCTGACATTGGTTATGATGTCCCTAGTGCCACAGCCTCTTTAAACCCAGCTTAAATTTCTGATAGTTCTCTGTCAATGTATTGTTCATAAAGTTCAGATGTAGAAGAAGAATCATTGCCTTTGAGTTGTAGTGTTGTACAAAAGTACAAAATATCCCACGGACTGTCAAAAGTACAAGCGAGTACTTTTAAACAGGTAAAACAGAGTGCTCTTAGGAAAGGATATTGAAACTTCATCTCTTATTCTTTGGACATGTTTTTAGCAGGGGCCAGTGCTTAGAAAAGGACATCATGCTTAGGAAGGTGGAGGGTCAGTGAATGAGAGAAGACCCTTAATAAGATGGATTGACAGAGTAACTGTAATCGTGGGCTCAGTACGTCAGAAATAATGAGGATGGCACAGGACAGGGCAGGGTTCACGTTCATTGCTCATTATGGTTGCTGTAAGTCATACTCAACTAGCTGGCACTTAAAGAGAATGTGATAACATTGGTTGACTATTTTTCAGGTTGCATGTAGTGTAGAGGACATACTTTAGAAAGAAATTTCTAAGTATTACTTTCTACCAAATTATGAGACAGTGGTGACTTTCCAGTTGATTGATCACTATAACCTTGGTCTAATGTGTAAAATATAACAGCTGCCTGCCCTACATGTCACAATGTGTTGCCTACAAATATATATTACTTGACTTTTTTGGTTGGGTAGCTATTAAACCGAATAGAAAATAGCAATGCACAACGAACAGGCATCTTTCAGAGAAACACTGTTCTGATGGGAGTAAAGTGTTAAGTATCCCATAATGGGTTTGAACTCTGCTAAGGAATAGTAGGCTTATACTATAGCAAGATAAATTATGGGAGGCTTGCCTATTCAAACTACATTACATCTAGATGTGTCTAAAAGTAACCAGTCTCAATATGTCTATGATCTAAGACAGTGCCAGATACTTAGTAATTTCTTAATATTTCAATAGACTAATGAATAAATATAAACATATGTTATAACTGGATTGAATCTTTCCAAAATAGAATCTATAATCTTAATTTCTGTATCTGTGAATGTAATCATATTTGGAAACAGCACTTTCTTTGGTTTGTTAACAGGATGCCTCCAATCAGGAACTCTGTGGGAGAAAGATAGGAAATCTCCTGTCAAGAGATGTTCAATATGAGTTGCAATGGACTCCTTGGCAGTGAGCTGAACTTTTGTCATGTTAATAAAGTCATATTCAAGCAGGCCATGTCATAAACTTTAATTACTTTTGAGATGCTTAAAAACAAAAATACATCATACTCTGGAGGAAGATAGTCACTATCTGATGTTGATAGAGGTAGATGAATCTACCAGGCCAGGAACTCTAAGTATTGCTGGTTGATAGAAGCTGAAAAATAAAAACCTCTCCCTTGAGCCAAAACCTAAATTCAGATTCTCGCCTCCTGAACAATGGAAAAATAAATTTGATGCTTTTAAATCTTGGAATACTTGCAGTATTTCCTTCACAACAACACTAGAAATAAATACATTGTAAAAGTACAGATTTCAGTTCAATTTAATAAAACATCCTTTACTTTTCATCTAACCAATGTTGACACAGGAGACAGTACTTTTTCTGGTCATTTATTTTGTTTTTTATTATAAATTTTAATGAAAATCTACAGAGATTTTGGATTTCCATTCAATCATTGTTGCACTTTTCTCCCTGACCCCCCACCCCCACCCCGCCACAGTACACTCTTCTCTTTGAAAAGTAAAATAAAAATTCTTTCATTGTGTTACAATCCCTCACCCCAGGTTCACTTCACTATGCAGCCTCTGTTCTGGACTCCTGTCATAACAATATTATCTAATAACATCTCCCTTTTAAACAGTTTTCTCCCTCATTTGTTTCAATGAAGTATACATTATTTATCCCATTTTTCTGTCTCCCCCCCCAACTCCGATGTCAGTCCTGTTTTACAACAGTGGCACTATGCCACAACAACATAAAGGTAAACATCCCAATTGAAAAATGGGCACAGGATATGAACAGACACTTCACCAAAGAAGACATTCAAATGGACAACAAGCACATGAAGAAATGTTCAAAATCCCTAGCTCTAAGAGAGATGCAAATCAAGACAACTATGAGATATCATCTCACCCCGGTAAGGTAGCACTTCTTTAACCAGAGATATTCAGGCAATAGTTCTATTTGTTTATAAAGAAATTGAAACAGGATTCAATTATCTCATGAGGTTAGAATGAAAGGATTTTAAAAGTCCTCCAACATTTCAGTTTCGGTTTCAAAACACTATTTCTTACAAAATTAAAACAAAACAAAAACACTGTTACCTCACAGTTGGCCTTTATCAAAATGTCTAAGGCTGTAAACCACTTGGAACAATATTGTCTGTTTTTCTCTAACCAACCATCTGGTAAATTTGAAGCCCTGGACTAGAGACCTTTGGGTCTCTGGGCCTTTGGGTTAGCAGTGCACTAGATTTTGTTTCTCTTAAAACTATATTGAATCCATGATCAATATTTTAGTATTTTCTTTTTTCCAAATTTCAAATCAAAGTTCAGAGAGACTAGGCCACAAGATAACTGAGTCCAAACACATTTCTATACTGTAAACTATGTTATTGTTACGTGTCTTTAAGTCAAACTCCACTCATCGCTGACCCTCCAGTGGGTTTTCAGAGGCAGTAAATCTTACAGGAAGGGAATTTCCATCCTTCTCCAGTAGAGTAGCTGGTAGGTTAGAACCACAGCACTAAATTTTTCAGCCTTGGGTTGATGGAAATGTAGAGGCACACCTCTATTTCTGATTTTACTTGGTACCACCTGGTGGCAGTCTTCCACTCTAATGTAAACTAGCATTTTCCTGGAGATACCTGAAGTGATTCCAGGAATGTCATTGTCAGTTTTTACTAAATGTATTGATTCAATCCAAGTAAAATCAGGCCAGAGAAACAAAACAAAACAAAACAAAATAACAAAACTGAGTTCATCAGAACATAACCTTGTCACTTGAAGTATTTAGGAAAGCACAGGAATCTACCAGAAACCCATGCTAATATCTCAGGTTGTGTTTACCTGATGTGAAAACTTTATATTTATCAAAATCTGTCTTTTTTAAATAATTTTAATGAACATTTACAGAGAATTTGGATTTCCATTCATTCATTGCAAAATCTGTCTTTTTAAATTAATTTGTGCAAATATAGTGAAAATGCCACTTTTCACTGCTTTTATAATGATTAAAGAGATACTAGATATAAGCCCATAGAGGTTAACTATCATTATCAATGCATAAAACAACATAACCCATTATAGTTGTCAGTTCCAACTCATAGAGACCCTTATTAGATATCTGAGGCCGTAATTTAGGGAGAAGAGTGTCTATGTTTCAATAGGCGAGACAGGCTTCTTGATAAGCTTGAACTACTGAACTTTTGGCTAGCAAACTAAACAATGCCACCAGGGCACCTTAACTACAGAAAGCTATGTTAAAAACAAAAAATAATTTTAACTGCATTAATAAATAATGCACATATAGTATATCCCTCAGTAAACACATACAGATAATAACAATAAATATTTTCAAAATAACAAAAATAATGCTCTAAAAAAACCCACACTGCAAATATGTACATAGTTATAGAAAAGGCTTCAGGCCTTTTGTTCATAGGGTTGCTATGAGTTGTGCTTGACTCGGAGGCAATCAACAACAACAATATATATAGTGGCCTAGTTGTAAGTAATTGTGCTGTAATCCCAAAGGCATTTGCTTTGAATTCGCCAGCTACTCCATAGGAGAAGAATGGGCTATCTCCTCACATGCTATTAACTGCCTCTAAAAACCTACTGGAGGGTCAGCTATGGGTCAGTTCCAACTCAACAGAACAAACAGCACAGACACACACACACACATACACACACACACACACACACAC
>NW_006400003.1:2617084-2662512 GCF_000299155.1 Elephantulus edwardii
ATAATTATATGCAGTTCGACAGTACAAACAGTAAAATATATACATTATATAAAAGAAATCTACTCTTCATGAAAATAACACTACTTAAAACAAAAAGAATTCACAAAAGAGTGTTAATTTAAAAGATAAATTTAGTGTAATATAGAAGGGCGAGTGAGGCAGCTGCATTTTATTGATTGATGATGAAACTTCTCTACCTCCCAGCATCACTCCGGAGCCTCCTCTCTGAAGTACTCCCATCATGCTCTCTCCTACAGGTAATCACTGACCTCTATTTTGCCTGTCAACACTGAAAGTAATACATTTATCTTTATTTTTACTGGAGTAATGGAGCTTCTTCAGGGAAATTGCTGAGTTTATTTCTCAGTTTGCATCACTGACATCATTAATTCAATGTCATACATCAAGGACAGGAATCTATGTTTATATGAATTTCTCTTTTTTGCTTCCATGTTACTATTTTGGAAAGAGGATGAAAGAACATGCTAATTAGGTACTTCATTATTTTAAGCAAAAGTACTGAGTAAGCAATTGGGACTTCCCTTTTTACTCTCTATATATAAATCAGTTAGTTTAATCTTCTCACAGGAACTGCCAAATTTACTCAATGTGAAAAACTCCAACTACACATTTTCATATAGTGTTTTTAGAAATATTAAAAGTCAGCCTGGGTTCTTCACAAATAAAAGAGGTATTACAGATCATTCTTGGTAGGTTATATGTAGTAACAATGATTACTTGTTTCAAGACTTTTCAGTAATTTTAATAAGCAAGTTTTCACTAATTTTTATCCTTAAGTAGGTATATGCCAGTCCTTAACAAGAACATTCTTCTTTCTCATGCCTGTGATCATATATCAAATGAAAGGCTGCAAAATGATCTATAATGAAATTTAGACTCTTTTAGTAAGAGTAAACTTCAGAGATTTTTCATTTATGTACAGAATTCTGCTCATTTAAATAAATTTCAAGTCTTGAAAGCCTACAGAAATCAAGCAACATAACTAGAATTCTGACTTGAGCAGTTTTATAGGACAGAAGAGATTTATCCATAGGGCTTCTGAGACATAAATGTTTATGCAAACCAAATGCTGTATCATTCCATACTGAAGCCTGTTTTTCTCTCATTGCTGTCTGAATGTTGAATGACCTGCTTTCAAAGGCTGTAATTTTAAAGGTTGTCCATCTTTCTCTGGCTATATTTGGTGGATTCAAAATTACTTGTCTTTGGGTTAGTAGCAGAACTCCTTGTTATGGTTGTTGTGTAGGTGACATTGTAGCCAGATGGGTTGTCGGAGGCAGTAAATTGTTTGGGAGGAGATTACTCATCCTTCTCCCATGGAGTACAAAATGCATGTCTTTGCATTACAGCACAGGTTCACCACTAGGCACAGTATATGATTGCTGTTGGACATGAGATGCCTGTGCCTCAAACGGACCCTATGCACAATATTTCTGAAGCCTGCCCCATCCTGAGACAACCGTACTGACTCAACATCTACCTCCATTATCCCAGTTACTGAGTCAATCCATCTCATTCTGGGTCTTTCTCTCCTGCACTGATCCTCCATACTTCCAAGCACAATGTCTCCAAAGACTGGTCTCTCCTGGCAACATGCCCAAAGAACATGAGATGGGGCAAGATCCTTGCATCCAAAAAGCAACTTGGTTTCACCCTTTCTAGAACAGACTTATTGTTTTCCTGGTGTTTCATGGTATGTTTAATATTCTTCTCCACCATCGTACCTTAAAGGCATCATTTTTTCTTCTGTCATCCTTAGTCACTTTCCAGCTCTCTGATGTATAGCAAGTAATTGTGAAGACTGTGGCCGGGATCAGATGCACCTTAGTCTCTAGACTCATATCCATGCTCTTTAGCATGTGAGGTGCCTCACAGCAGATTTTCCTATGCAGTTTATATTTTTACTTCCTGACTTCTAGCCAGGAGTGTTTATAGTAGAGACTAGCTGAAATTGTTAATGACCTCCATCTTTTCTCCAACTATCATGGTGCTGACAATTGGCCCAGTGCTAAGAATCTTTGGGGGATTTTTGTGATGTTGAGCTTCAATCCATACTGAAGATGACAATCCTTGATCTTCTGCAGCAAATGCATCAGGTTCTCCTCATTTCAACAAGCAAGGTTGCGTCCTCATCTATATAACATAGATTGTTGATGAGTCTTTCTCCAATCCTGATGCCACATTCTTCCCCATACAGTCCAGCTTCCTGCATTGTCTGTTCTGCATAGAGATTGAAAAGGTATGGAGATAAGACACAACCCTGATATGCTCCTTTCCTCATTTTGAACCATAGGATGTTTCCTTCCTCTGTTTTGATGACTAGTTCCTGACCAAGGTACAGGTTTCACACAATAAGCACAATCAAGTGTTCTGGGATTCCCATTCTTCTCAAGGGTAGCCACATTTTGTTGTGATCCACAGAGTCAAATGCTTTTACATAGTTAATGAAACACAGATAGACATTTCCTCTGGTACTGTTTTCAGACAACATCTATCTGAGATTGGCGATAATCCCCATTGCTATGTTGTTGTTGTGTGCAGTAGAATCAGAGAACCAACCCATCGCTGACTCACTGGTGGGTTTTCAGAGGCAGTTAATCACACAGGAGGACACTGCCTATCTTTTTCCCACAGAGCAGCTGCTGACCTTTTTGATTGCAGCACGCTTCTCACTGCTAGGCCATAGGAACTCCTTTCTTCTATAGGTACAACTTAATATATTGAAAGCCTTTGTTTATGTACGCTCTAAGACATCTTCTTGGGCATATGTAAATATGCTTATCCTACTACCCTGCTTACTTTCCACTCTTCTTCTAGTTAGCTCTGAAAGTCACAGAGGAGGCAGCGATGGAGAGCCCTCTTCTCTGTAGAAAAAGGAAGCATCTGTGCCTGCCTCCCCCCTCCACTGCAATGTGAGCAGCCTTATGTCATACAACACTGCAGGGTCCCCCACTGTGTCAGCACTGCTCCACCTCATGCTATTCTCTTTTGAATGATGCTCAATGTCCCAAGCCATTACAGCTTTAAACTATTAAAAATATCTGTCCAAGTACAGAATTGGACAAGTCTCTGAAGGGATAATTCTTACCAAATCCCCCTGGCCACCAGCGGTTCACTTTCCAGGGCACAAAAGCTTAGACAGCAATGGAAGCCATGTTTACTGATGAGTCTTGATAAATATAGGATATTCTCTAAAAGTACTTTTCACAATCCAAAGAATCCTCTTTATCTGATCACACCTCTAAAATTTTGCCTCTGTCTTTTTAAATATCCCTGCATATTTTCTCCAGATAAACTGTCCCAATAGCTTAACTT
Organism: Elephantulus edwardii; assembly: GCF_000299155.1. Classification (NCBI taxonomy): domain Eukaryota; kingdom Metazoa; phylum Chordata; class Mammalia; order Macroscelidea; family Macroscelididae; genus Elephantulus; species Elephantulus edwardii. The sequence goes on from NW_006400003.1 coordinate 2,620,421, forward strand.
AAGGGAATTTAATCTATGTACTTTCACAACATTCTTTTTCAAAAATTAGAAATATAGATAACTCAGACCAAAAAAAAAGTGAGATACAATTATTTTATTAGGATATCCAAAGTTCCAAAGTAATAACTCCCCAAAGTCACAAATGAATGGCTCCCACAGGTATCTAGTGAATATTATAATAAAAATATACTTCTGTAGAAGAGATTACATTTTTCTAAACTCTCAGGATTATAGAATTATGTATATGTTGCCTAAATGAATTTTAAAACAATATCAACAACCACAAAAGATAAACATCCTTTCCTTATTCAAGCAAATAACAGAGTTTGGAATGGCTATGTGAGTCAAGAAAAGTATGGCCGAGTTTGTTTCTTGCCTCCACCTACCAGTTTGACATGACCTGGTGACTAGCATGTTGCTATGATGTGGGAAATTATGTTATAGATACTGAAAGTCCAGCCTGGCCATCCATGGTGGGCAGGTTTCAGTAAAGTTTTCAGGCCAAGACAGACTATGAGGGAGAACCTGGAGATCTACATATTAAAAACCTGACCAGTGCAGACTTTGTAGACAGTCATGGAACACTGGTACAACACCAGGTATCAATGTGGAAGAGTTGCTTCTTCAAGGTAATGTTGGCATTAATGATATGGACAAAATAGAGCTTCATCGCTGACTCAAAAAGAGTACAATAGCAATCATCCATAAATAATAAAAAATGGACTGTATAAAAGACGAATATGTAGCAATATTTGAAGTTTTTAAAAAATGAAACTAAATGCTTGAAAAGAAGATACTTTAAGCATCAGCGGGATTAAACAGACTGGTACTGGCAGACAGAAAATAATAATAGTATATTACGCTAAGAAGGAAAAATCGAAAATGGTAATATAATATCAATAAATAAATTTCAAGTTCTATCTTAAAGTACAACCAATGAGTGATAGGACAATATCCATAGAATTCAAAGAATTCAGTTAATATGACTATTATTAATAAATATATATATCCTCCACTAAAGTTAATGATGAAGAAACAGAACTTTTAGCACCTTCTGTAATCTGAAAAGGCTTCTGAACGTGTTATCAATACATAATAATTACTTTCAGTTACACTATTATACTAAGAAAGTACAAAATAAAGGGAGACTACAACTCAGCCAACCTTCAAACTCATTCCCAAACTAGAACAGACTCAGAGCTGACCTTTCAATGTGATTCTGGAAGCCGTAAATTGCATAGGAGGTGACTGTCAATGTTCTGTTATAGACTTTTTGGATAATCTTCTATAGCATTTTGTTTGTGTGTGCTATTAGTGATATTATTTGATAATTTCCACACTCTGTCAGATTACCTTTCTTTGGTAAGGGAAAAAGTATAGATCTCTTTCAGTCAATTGGCAAGGATGTTGTCCTCCAATTTCCTGGCACTATCTGGTGAGAATGTCCAGGGAAGTATCTGTTTGTTGAAATATGTCAACTGTTATCCCATCAAACCTGGGACTTTATTCTTTGCCAAGTCCCTCAGAGCAGCCTGCACTTCTGCCTTCATCACCATTGATTGCCTCTTGATGATACGTTGTTTCATGAAATTATTCTGTGTCAGTCAATTGTTTTTGGTACAGTGACTCTGTGTTCTTCTATCTTCTTTTGATGATCCCTGGATCATTCAACAGTATATTGCTGTTACTGTTATGTGCCGTGGAGTCGCTTGCAACTCATAGCAACCTTATGTACAAGAGCCCTAAACTCTGCTCTGTCCTGTGCCAATTGCACTGTCTCTGATACTTCCACCCCGGTCACCCCAATCACTGAATCAATCCATCTCATAGGGGGCCTTCCCCTTCCACACCGTCCCTCCACCCTACCAAGCATTGTCCCTCTCCAAGGACCTGTCCCTCTTTGCAACATGTCCAAAGTATGTTAGACGGAGCCTTAGAATCCTTGCCTTCAAGGAGCAGCCCGGTTTGACCCTTTCCATGATAAATCTGTTTTCCTAACAGTCCATGGTACCCTCAATACTCCTCTCCAGCACCAAAGTTCAAAGGCATCAATTCTCCTTCTATCCTTCTTAGTCACTGCCCAACTCTCTGATGCATAACAAGTAATAGCAAAGACCATGGCCTGTATCAAATGCACCTTAGTCTCCAAATAGACACCATTGCTCTTCAGTACTTTGGAGAGGTCCCTAACAGCAGACTTTCCCATGGCAATACGTCTTCTAATTTCCTGGCTACTGGTCCTGAGAGTGTTGACTGTGGAGCCAAGCATAATGAAGCTGTGAACAATCTCAATCTCTTCACCATCCATCTTAAGGCTGCCAGTTGACTCAGTGGTGAGAATCTTTGTCTTCTTGACATTGAGTTTCAATCCATACTGAAGACTGCAGTCCTTGACCCTCTGCAGCAAGCGCCCCAGGTCCTTCTCAGTTTCAGCAAGCAGGGTTGTATCACCTTCATATCGCAGACTGTTGATAGATCTTCCATCAATTTTGACCTCACATTTCTCCTCATAGAGCCCAGCCTCTCGGATAATCTGTTCTGCATACAGGTTGAAAAGGTATGGAGACAGGACACATCCCTGGCGTACACCCTTCCCAATTTTGAACCATGCAGTGTTCCCTTGCTCTGTTCTGACGACTGCCTCTTGGTCCAAGTATAGGTTTCTCATTAGCACGATTAAGTGTTCTGGTATTCCCATTCTTCTCAGGGTCAGCCACAGTTTGTTATGATCCACACAGTTGAACGCCTTTGCATATACATTCCTCTGGTATTCTCTGCTTTCAGCTAAGATCCATCTAACATAAGCTACAATATCCCTAGTACCACGACCCCTTCTAAACCTAGCCTGGACTTCTTGCAGTTCTCTGCTGATGTGCTGTTCCAGTCGTTTTTGGATAATGTTCACTATATAGTCATATGTAAATAATGATGCTTTATGGATGTGATTTGTTTAATTGCTACTTTAGTCTTTTAAACCACAATTACATATTTAAATAGACAATGTGAATATTCAAATATTCATCTTTCTGTATTATGTATATTTTTCTGACATATAGTATCTATTTAATGTTTTCCTTTTCATAGGAAGATCATTTTTATAACTTAATGCTCTTGGGTTTCTGTTGTTGTATGCCTTTAAGTCAGAACCAACTTATAGCTGACCCTCCAATGGGTTTTCAGAGGAGTTAATCACACAGAAGGAGACTGCCAACTCTCTCTCATGGAGTAACTGGTGGATTCAATTCATTGATTTCAGTGCAGTTTCTTATCAGTAGACTATCTACTAACACAACTATCATGTATTCTAAAAATAATTCTGAAATAACTTCCTAGATATTTTTCAATTAAAGTTAAATTTCATAAAATTTAAATTATATTCATATCTATTATAGGGGCATATTTGTTAAAATAAATCATTCTCTGAATTTATTTCTGCAACTGCTTGAGAGAGTAACATAATTTTCTTAAACTGACATAAACTGCATCTAAATATGCAAATATGAACTTTGTAATAAATATCACTGAACGTATTCCTAATTTGTGAGATACATGATGAATATATACTGCCAAAATGTCCACAGTTTCTAGAAGATGAAATGTAGATATTTAAAGACAGACACATAAGAAATTAATCCTTATTAATATTTTGTCAACAAAATATTTTCTTATTTAAACACACCCAACTACATAGTTCTGAATTTCATATTGAGTTCATATATGATACAAAATGATGATCAATTAATTTATCATACTACATCCCAAGTACATTTTTCATATAGTAAATTTAGAAGACTTTCAAATGTATAAAGGTACTAGGCTTTTAAACTAAGGTATTCTTATGTGTGATCAAAGTTGATGCACCCCTTAAACAGAGGCTAAATTTATTTTTTATATCAAAGAAATTTTAAAATCTTCTTTAAAGCGCAGCTTTAATTAACCATATTTACTCTTGAGAGAAATGGTGGTTTTGCAATTGTCCCATGTTGTTGTTGTTATGTGCCACTGAGTTGCCTGAGATTCATAAAGACCATATACATAACAACTCTAAACCCGGCTCTATCCTGTGCCAATCTTATTATCTCTGCACACCCACCCTCATTACCCCAGTCACTGAATCAATCCATCTCATTGAGGGTCTTCCTTTCTTGTGCTCTCCCTCAACCCTCCCAAGCATGATGCCCCCTCCAAGAACTGGTGCCACTTTACAGCATGACCAAAGTATGTCAGACGAAGCTTCAGAATCCTTTCCTCCAAGGAGCAGCTTGGTTTCACCCTCTCTAGGAAAAATCTGTTTGAGCCCCTAGCAGTCCATGGTATACTCAATACTCTTTTTCAGAAGCACAGCTCAAAGGCATCAATTCTCCTTCTATCACCCCTAATCATTGGCTGGCTTTCTGATGCCTAGAAGATAATTGCAAAGACTATATCCTGGATCAGGCACACCTTAGTCTCTAGATTGACATAATTTTTCTTCAGGACTTGGAGAGATCTCTGACAGCAGACTTTCCTAATGCAATTCGTCTTTTAATTTCCTAGCTGCTGGTAACAAGAGTGTTGATTGTGGAGCCAAGCAAACTAATGCTGTTAACAATCTTAGTCTCTTCACCATTAGAATTTTCATTCTACCTCTACTATTGAACAATCTCTACTTATTGGACATTTTCTAGGTGGCATAGGTTATAGACAGTTGTGCTATTAACTAAAAATTAAGCCAGGCAGGTGGTTCAAATCTCCCAAAGGCTGCATAGAAGAAATACGGGTAATCTCGGCTTTAGGGTTAGCTATTTGGTTCTAACTTGAAGTTAACTAATTTGGGGTTTTGACTCTCAAGGTATAAATCAATTTCTGGGAGACCTCTCACTCTTCTAAATAGTTTACAGCTTTTATGTAACCATTGGGTCTTTACATTATTGAAAGTATTTTGGATGTGTGTATTATTGTGGGTCAGAGCATTGCAATAACTCAGTATTTCTCAATTATGAGATTGTCATACTTTCTGAAAATGGTTTAATTTAAAAGACCCTTTCTACTAAACATCTATTAGAGTGAATACAGAATATAATAAAGACAATCTGTACTCTCAATATTGTTGTTTTTATATTCCATGGAGCCAGATCCAACCTATAGCTGACCCTCCAGCAGGTTTTCAGACATAGTAAATATCCTGTGAGGGGATATCCCACCTTCTTCCATGGAGCAGCTGGTGGAGTCTAACTGTGAACCTTCAGGTTTGTAGAACAGTTCCTTACCACTTGGCCACCAGAGATCTTTATGTATTTTGTATACTAGTCTAAATGACTTCATTTCATTCTTAAAAGACAGAGAAGAAGCTTTGTTAGTATCTTAGGCTAACATCAAGACAATTCAACATTTCTTAGCTATCAAATATGTTAGAAAATATAGAGATTCCATATCCATAGAAGAGGAGCTCTATTGGCACAGACTGTAGGGAGTTGCATTGCTAACTCAAGTAAGTATCATTTTTGGTGGTTCAAATCCACCATTGAGCCCCTCGAGAGAAAGACAGAGCAATCTCATCTCGTACAATTTATTGCCACTGAAGTCCACAGAATGCCAGTTGTGAATTGGTCCAACTCAACTACAATGAGTTAAATTTGAGATGACTGTCAAAGGATCCAGATATAAACAATTACAAAAGTTAGATTGTAATCCTAAACACTACGAGTTCTCAGTGAACCTTTATGTGTGTGTGTGTGTGTGTGTGTGTGTTGTTATTGTGTACCATACAGTTGGAACCAACCCATAACCGACCCTCCAGTGGGTTTTCAGAGGCAGTTAGTCACACGGAAGGAGATTGCCCATCTTTTTCCCACAGGGCATCTAGTGAATTTGAACTCTGTGCCTTCGGAATTTCAGCACAGCTTCTTAAAATAAAACTTCAAAAACTTCACCATTTTGCCTAGAGCAGTCTTTCTATATTTCACCTGCCCTGGTACAAATAGAAACTGTATACAAAAGTATTTCTGTCTTGCAGCTGCAACTGCAGGCAGCTGTTCTTTGCATGTTTTATGAAGATCTTTTTTAAAAAATGCAGATGATACCATATAAAAGACCTTCTCACTTTGAAGATTTTATAACAGGGATCACATTATAAAGTGTTAATATACAAAATTCTTCCCTATCATTTCTTGACAAACTGCAAACATGGTGATATGTGATTACTTTCTAAAAATTTAGATATATCATTATTTCATGAAACTTAATTTATGGGGTTTCTTTAGACTACAAACTTTCTGATGATGAAAATAATATTTCCAAGCTTAAAAACATGTTTTTTCGCCAATTCATAGGAGCACCATAATCTACAGGATTATATATAAAATATAGTTAAGACTAAAACTAAAGTGCTGCAGCCAAAGAAGAGATCCAATGGCACTGCATAGGATATAACAAGGTATTCATATTTTTCCCCCGTGTGTAAGTTAATTTTAGCTCATGCTCAAGAAGTGAATTACTCTTCCTGTCAAAATTCAGGGCAGGATATAATTCCTTGCTATTAATTCTGCAGTGAGAATTCTATCAGTTGAGAGAGAGATATAACCAAGAGTCCAGAGATGAATAGAGAAGCCATTCCATGGGGATAAGTAACACATGGGAGGTATGTTACAGAGTCTGTTAGAAAAGAGAAAAGAAAACTTCTATAGGAATATAATTATTCTTCTTTAGTAAACAGAAGAAAAAAAAAACCCACACACAACATTTCTAGTGTAGGGACTTGGAAACGTCTACATTTTTCTTTTTACGTCAAGGAAATATAACAGGTCACTGTGGGAGAAGAGGAAACTTAGACAATCAATAAATTCACTTCTTAATCAGCCTTCAATCAGAAATTCTCCAGTGTCATTGTTAGAAGATATATTAAGACTGCAACCTATTCATAGCTTGTTGGGAGTTCAACAGTAAATTTTCCTATTTCTATATTTAATTAAGTGTTCTCAACTCATTTTCCTATTTCTAAAAAAACAGTAACAAAAGAATACAATACGCAAAGTATTTATATATATATATATATATAAATTTTTTTTCTAACTCTTAATCACTTCCTAATTTTCATTCTATTTTTCTACTTAGCTACTGACCTACATACTCACCTATCTATATTGTATAACCAGAGTTGTAATTTTTATATTAATTATAGGGAAAAGAGCAAATAATCAAATACCAGCCCAACCACCCTGGGAAAAGGGGCAATACTAGCAACATGTTCACTGAATCATCAATTGTTTTTCTTGACTATCAACATAGCACTGGCATTATCTTATTTATATATCCTGACTGCATATATAGGGCAAATATTTCTTATGACAAATACTGTTGTGTTGTTGATTAATTATTTGTCTAGTCAGTGGTGTTTGAAGAATAAATTTATAATCATTATTTTGTTTCTGTTATTTAAAAATTGCCTCATTATTTATTTGAGATGATTGTCAAAGAATACAAGTCTAATCAATTACAAATGTTACAAAACTTTCCCATTCTTTTACATCTTTCTTTTTTTTTTACCATTTGCCGTATGGATGGCAGAAATCATTGGTGGAGATAGAATATGGATATGGGTTGAGGTCGTATCAGAACATTTTCTAGATATTAATTCAAGGGGAGACAGTTAAATGTACTGGTTATTATAAACTCATCAATTGTTGTTATGTGCTGTTGAGTAGCCCACTAATTAGGACTTAACTAAATTAAGAAAACCATAGAAATGATGTTATAGTAAAGTTTATAAATGTAAAAAAAAAATTAAAAGCCAGTAAATTGTGCTAAGATAGCCACAGGAATATGCATAAAATTCATGATTAACTGAAATAGGAAAAACAGTCATGTATATTAAATAGAATAAAGGCAAGATCCACAAGACTGGACACATATATAAATAATTTTAACATTTTAATGAGTCTTGCTATTAAAGCATGAAATTTAAATCAATACATTTTAAATTTATTTCAACAAAATTATTTCAATAACAGTACTAATCAAATTCTGAAGTCAGAGTGTATTAAGAGATAATGAGCCTCCACATCACAAGAAAAGCTAAGCATTTTGTGAAGTTATTTTTCTTTAATTGCTATTCTAAAGTTAGACCACATTGACCAAATTCTCTCTCAAAGCTATACTTCTTTCTCTGCATATTTTGTTGTTTCCAATACAAAAAAAAAATCCTTATTTTCAAACCTGAATTGTGCCATTTCTTGCATAGGGAAAATTTGCTGTCAAGGACCTCTCCAGAGAGCTAAAGGGCAACAATGTCAACATAAAGACTAAAGTGTGTCTGATAAGCCATGGTTTTCTCAATTGTTTGCTATTCATATGAAAGCTGGACAATGACTGAGGATGACTGAAGAAGAATTGATGCCTCTGAAGTGTGGTACTGGTAAAAGAGTTTTGAACATACCATGGGCTACCAAGAGAACAAATAGGTCTTCCTGGAGAAGGTGAAACCAGGTTGTTCGTTGGAGGCAAGGATTATGAAGTGCCCTCTCACATAATTTGGGCAAGTTGTTTGAAATGGCTAGTCCTTGAAGAAGGACATTATGCTTCAAAGAAGGTCAGCAAGAAAGGAAAGCCCCAGGTGTGGCACCGGTGTTAGGTGTGTCAGAAACCTAACAGGTGAGGTTGGCTCATGATAGGGCAAGGTTCAGTCATTGTTGATAGGGTCACTGTGAGTTGTAGCTGACTCAATGCAACATAAAAATAACAACAGTAACAATTACTGTCATAGAGAGTTATGTTGTTAACCCAAGGCTGCTCTTCTCTATTTATTCAAATCCACTAACAGCTCTATGAGAGAAAGATGGGCAATCTCCTCCCATGCAATTTACTTTAGAAATCCAATGGAATATCGGCTATGAGTCAGTTTCAACTAGTTGGCAATCAGTTTGAATTTGTTGTATTTGAATGTTTTTTCTGTGCATGTGTATGTTTACTTTTCAATTCTTGCTGCCAGAAATTAACCAGTCCTCATCTTTGCATGTTTTACCAGAATAATGGTAAATCTTACAGCTGTTTCCCTTTCTTCATTTTTGTTCAGCTGTCATTACTACAGTAAAAGCTTACTACTCTGATCCATCAGTTTTCCAGGTAATAGTGGATCGTCTTCATATCTAATTGTTTCCCACTAATCTTAACTATCGCTAGTTGGAAATTTTTTAAATATTTTTTAAATGCAGTGCAGTGTGGCCAGCATTTTTAAATTTGCAACATTCATAGCATGAAACTAATGTCAGACCTTTGAGGTCAGACATGCTCCTGAACGTACTCCTACCTATGCTCAAACCAACAGTCCCTCCCAGAGTTCTTATTGCTCTACAATTGCAGAGCAATTTCTGGTGAGTTTCTGGAGGGATCTCTGGTGGCCTAGTGGTAAAAGATGTACTGTAATATCAAAATGTGGTTTGAATCTACAGCCGCTCCTCAGATGAATACACAATCTTCTTTCTTAAAATTACTGCTTCTAGTGGCAAGAAGCTGCAACTACAATCCCAGAGGTGCATGGTTCGAATCCACCAGATGCTCTGCCGGGGAAGGAGGGGCAATCTCCTCCTGTACCAGTCAGATCTGATTTGACGGTACACGCACATAAAAATAATAAAATAAAATAAAATAAAGTTAAAAAAAATTACTGCTTCTGAAAACCTGCTGGAGGATCAACTATAAGTCACTTCTGATTCGACAGCAGACAGCAACAACACTGGCTCTGCTCATGGTCACACAGAATTCACAATTTACACTCATGAGTTTAAGGTTTATTAAAGAGGTTACAATCCAGGTTGGGAACAGAATAAAATTAATTACCAGTCAGGCCAGCTTCTCAGACACATCTGCAGTCCCTTTGACCTGCAGCTTCACAACTTTAGGGTAGCATTAAAAAGTTCCTCATCCTGTCAATTGTGCTGCCTTTCCCTTCTCCTCTAAGAGCTTGTGTGAAGGTCCTATGCTCTGACTCTGGGCCTGTGAGCTGGCAGCCCCAGTCAGTTCTGTCTCATTTTAATATCTTGTTTCCCACCATTGCTTAAGTTTGTTATCAAGGTTTGTTTCTTTCTTGTACAGGAATCTCTGGCCACAGAAACATGCAATCTCTGCTTCTTCTCTCTTGTTGCTGGCAAAATTGCCCCTTTCTCCCTCTAAACCTGCTCACTGTAATTGTGGCAAGACAGTAAGAAAGATCAATGCTTTCATTAGTAATTTACACATCTTATTTCCATGCATAGTGTCATCCAAAAGGTAATATGCACATCATTACAGTAGTCTCACCATGTCATGTTGCAAAAATCAAAACCAATGGACTAGGGAAGCCGCTTTGGAAAAATTACTCTACACTACTTATCTCTTTTAAATGCATACTTAAGAGTACCAGGCTTTGCCAAAAAATCTGGAGGACAACCACCTGGGCAAATGACTAGAATTGTTAAATATTTATTTCATTTTATAAAAAAGTTAATTCAACAAAGTGAGGAAATGATAGTACAGTATCACTAATAATACAAGTAAATTTCTGCTGAAAATGATCCAAAAGTGACGGGAACAGTACATCGGCAGAGAATAACCAGAAATACAAGTTGAGTTCAGAAAAGGCTGTGGCACTAGAGACATCATCACCATTGTTAGATGGATCTTGAAAGAAAGTATAGAGTATCAGAGGAATGTCCATCTGTGTCTCATTCATTATGTAAAGCAATTTGACTTCATACATCACAATATGTTGTGGCTAACCTTGAGAAGAATGAGAATCACAGAGCATCTGCTCATGGAAAACATATGCTTGGACTAGAAAGTCGTCCTCAGAACAGAGCAAGGACACTGCATAGTGCAATATCAGAAAAGGAGTGTGTAAGGAGTGTGTCCGGTCTCCATACCTTTTTAATCTGTATGCAGAACAGATAATTTGAGGGCTGGACTTTATGAGGAGGAATGTCGCATCAGAATTGGAAAAAGGACTCATCAGCAACCTGTATTATTCAGATGACACAACCTTACTTGCTTAAAATAAGGAGTGTCTAAAACATTTGAAGAAGGCCAAGGATTGTAGTTTGCAATATGGATTGAAGCTGGACATCAAGCAAACAAAGATTCTCACCACAGTGCCCATTGGCAGCATCATGAAAGAGAAGAGAATGAGATTGTTAATAATTTCAGCTTATTCAGTTCCACAATCAACATTCTTGGCACCAGCATTAAAATAATCAAAAGATGAACTAGATTAGGGAAATCTGCTGTCACGGTCCTCTCCGGAGCACTAAAGAACAATGATGTCAGTTTAGAGACTAAGGTGCACCTGATACAGGCCATGGTCTTTGCAATTACTTGCTATGCATCAGAGAACTGGACAATAACCAATGATAGCAGAATAATTGATGTCTTTGTTTTGCGGTGCTGGATAAAAGTATTGAATATACCACAAACTACCAAGAAAATAAACAGATCTGCTCCAGATAGGGTAAAGTCAAGCTGTCCATTGGAGGCAAAGATTCTGAGAGTCTGTTTCACACACATTAGGATTGTTGCCAGGAGGAACCAGTCTTTGAAGAAGGCTATCATCTTGGAAGGGTCAAGGGGCAGAGCAGGAGAAGAAAACCTAGGATGAGATGGATTGACACAGTAATGGTAATAGGGTAATGAAGGTAGGTGTGAGAGTGAGATTGGATCTCAGAGAGTGAGATTGGCTCAGGATAGAGCAAGATTCAGAGCTATTGTGCATAGGGTTGGTTGTAGTCGACCCAACAGTACATAACAACAAGAACAAGAGCTTTGGTGACCCAGTGAGAGGCACTGCACTCTCAGAGGCATGCAATATGAATCCACTATCTGTTTCAAATGAGAAGAATGGGCAATTTCCTCCCATGAAGTTTACTTCCTGCCTTTGAAAAATCCACAGGAGTGTCATGTGTTGGTTTCCACTGGATAGCAGACAACAACAACAAGGCTAGGGCATGTCTTGTATTTGCAGCTTTCTTATTAATATTTCATTATTATGGAAATGGTCAGACCTATGTAAAAATACTGCTTCCTGAAATAAACAAACAAATGAACTCACAGCAATAATCTGGCTTCCCTACCATGGTTTACAGTTATATTATTAAAAATCTGAAGGTTTGATTTCTTCCTATAAAAACATTAAAGCTCCTTCCAGTATGCTGCTGTTTTAGGTTATAAAAATCCATCTCATTTGCATACACTTAAATTTTTATCAAGGAAGTTCTAGTGGCCAAAGAATAGGGCGAGGTGCTGTCAACCTAAAGGCAGGTAGGTCAAGTCTACCAGATACTCCATAGGAAAAATGTGGTCACTCTCCTCCAGTGTAATTTACAGCCTTTGACAACCCACTATAGGATCAGCTATGAGTTAGTCGCAATTACCTTACATAACAAGACAACACACCACCAATGGATAAGTAGTTCTCCATAGATTGAGTGTGTGAAGAATGTGAATCTGGCATCCGTCAATTGAATAACAGAAGCTGTAATTCTTGAAGGAATGAGGTTACCCATCTTTCTCCTGAGGGGCACCTACTGAATTTAAACTATTTCCCTTTCAATTATCAGCATAAATCATGGATTTGAACTACCAGAGATGGTCGCTTTTAAGTTAATCACAAAACTCTCTAAGGAGTATGTCACCAAAACTCACTTTTTGCAACTATTTTTGCATGTTTTCCCCTCCAAAAACATGTAGAATATTTGAAAAAGTAGTAGCTTTACATACATTTCTAACAAAATAACTAAATATATTAAATATTGTATGATAGGTGAAGTATATATTTCTAGACAGTTTTAAACAAAATATATACTAAGGGAATCAATATCAGGTTAATAAATAAACTAAAGGCAACTTCTCCACAAATATTTGAAAGTCAATTGAATATACTGGGAAATCTAAGGGAAATTCTCAGAACTATTATTAACTATGACAATTTTAGTACTTGTGAGTACTTCTCACTGCAGTTACTATAAAAAGATTCTCAAAATGAAAATCCCAGTCCTAGGATTCTCCTCTACTTTTAAGCTAAAGGAAAATTAAACCTAAGATTTGTATTCTCACTCGTTTTTGGTATTAAATATTATGCATTTGTTCTCTTTTAGGTCTGTATTAAAAACTCCATCTTCTCCACCTTAAAAAGTGAATGAATTTCCAGAAAGGTTATCTGATTAAAAAGCAATCAAAGAAAGGTGACATTAACTGTGAGGCATCTTACAGCAGCACTTTTCAGTAACCTGCTTTCTTGTCAAACTATAATGTACATCATGCTTTATCTGCAATATATAAAGCACCATTCTTCTGGACTTCACATTTAGGAACAAAGAAAAATTTCATCTTCCTAAAATGTATTTATACAAAATGTAACACACTGAATTATTTCATCCTCTAAAATATTTTTAGTATTTTAGATCAGAGCCTATATCTTAAGAATTTTAATTACTTATAATAGCATACAATGATAGGAATTATTCAGTTCATATTCTCATATCATCCATTATTACCTGTGAAGATTAAGAGAAATGTACTTCTCTATTGCAAAAGTTCCAGTCAGAAGTGCTATTTCAAGATATTACTACTCTCATTGTCTTCTCTGTGCCAGCTCCTCTGTGAAGCCTTCCCTGGGGCAAATTTAATCACACTGCACCAGTACACTGCTATTGTTAAATATACGGCACACCATTTTAGTGTATGACTATCTTTGCCATTAATCTATGCATAATTTTTTAAAAAAATCATTATTTAATCATCATTTTATCCTCAGTGTGTTGAATCATGGCATCAGAATCCTCTTCCAGGTAAAATTATAACGCAGACACTTTTGCACTGGGTGCATTTTAATACAAATATTTCCTTTTGCAATAATATTTTTAACCACTTACATTTGGCTTTATATTGTTTATAGCTAAGCCTTTCAAACTATCCTTTATAAACTATTTGAAGAATAAGTAGCTAAACTGTGTTTAATATACTTTTTAAAAGGGCACTCTAGTAACTAGTAAAGGAATGAAAAAAATATGTAGTTCAATATCATCAGATCCTCTACAGGAGAAAGAGGGTCAATCTTCCTTGCAATTTATGATTCTGAAAACCTGCTAGAGGGTCAGCAATGAGTGAGTTCTGGATGCAAGGTACATAACAATAACAATGTACTTAACAAAACAAGTTGGCATATTCATCTGGAATGAATACTAAATTGTTTTCACCCATATTTAACTGGGTAAAACACTTTTCATTCTTTAATAACTTTGTTTTGTAAAACGTCATCTTTAATTTTACCATTTATTGCAAATGTAAAATTCAGTTAATTTATATTTATATTCATTTTAAATGAGCTATTTTATGAAAAAAACATCTAAATAATAGTTAAGCTCATGGAGAACAAAAATTTGAGTATTTCATGTAAACGAAAATGTTGCAAATTGTCAAAAACATAATAATATGTCTATTGTTATATTTTTCACGATATTGAATGACTCCATTGTAAAAATGATTTGCAATTCATATAAAGATGGATTTCAAAGCCCTAATTCAGCTTTGACTTCAACAACAGAACAAAGCTCTCTTTGTTTATCAATACTAAGTAACTGGGGAAAATGTGGTATAATAATAAATTAATAGATCAAACTAGCTTAGATTTTCAGTTTAAATTTCCTACTCCAAGTTAATTCTGGAGCACTACACTAATATTGCTTAAAGGATATTTGTGTCAGTGACAATAACATTTTTCAATTCTCAGTGGCCATTCTTTTTTCAGCTTTTACTGATTTATTTCCACAAGCATGGTGATTTCTGATTTTTCATAGGCATATTCATTTAAAGTCATCATGGTCTCTAACTGCTGTTGTTATGTGTCTTCAAGTTGCCTGAGACCCATAGCTACCCTATGTACAACAGTCTTAAACCTTGTTCTATCCCCTGCCAATCTTATTCTCTCCAACACAGCTATCGTCATTACCCCAGAGAATGAATAAATCCATCTCATCGACGGTATTCCTTCCTGCACCAACCCTCCACCACTGCAAGCATGATGTCCCTCTCCAAGGACTGATCCTGCCTTGCAACATACCCAAAGTTTGTCAGACAAAGCTTGAGAATTCTTGCCTCCAAGGAGCAGCCTGGTTTCATCCTCTCTAGGATGGACTCGTTTGTTCTCTTAGCAGTCCATGATATATTCAATACTCTTCTCCAACACCACACCTCAAAGGCATCAACTCACCTTCTATCATCCCTAGTCATTGACCGTCTTTCGGATCAATAGCAAGTAATTGCAGAGACCATGGCCTGTATCAGCAGTACCTTAGTTTCCAGACTGACATCATTGCTCTTCAGTACTTTGGAGAGGTCTCTGGCAATTGACTTCCCAATGCAATTCATCTTTTAATTTCCTGGCTGCTAGTACCAAGAGTATTGATTGCAGAGCCAAGCAAACTGTATTGTCAACAATCTCAATCCCTTCTCCATCTATCATGATGCTGCCAATTGGACAAGGGCTGAGAATCTTTGTTTTCTTGATTTTGAGCTTCAATCCACATTGAAGGCTTCAGTCCTTGACTGTCTGCAGCAAATGCAGGTTGTTGATGAGTCTACCTCCAATCCCGATGCTGTATTTCTTCTCAGAGAGCTCAGCCTCTGGTATAATCTGTTCCGCATAGAGACTGAAAAGATAAGGAAATAGGACACATCCTTGATGCATACCCTTCCCAATTTTGAACCATGAAGCATTTCTTTGCTCTGTTCTGACAACTGAATCCTGGACCAAGTATAGGTTTCAAATAAGCATAATCAAGTGTTCTGGGATTCCCATTCTTCTCAGAGTCATCCACAGTTTGTTGTGATCCAGTCAAATGCCTTTGCATAGTTAATGAAACACAGATAGACATTCCTTCGGTACTCTGTGCTTTCAGCCAAGATCCATCTGATATGAGCTAAAATATCTCTAGTGCCATGACCTCTTCTGAATCTAGTCTGTACTTCAGGTAGTTCTCTGTTGAAGTGCTGTTCAGTTGTTTTTGGTTAATCTTCAGCAGAATCTTGCTTGAATGTAATATCAATGATACTGTTCGACAATTTCCATATTGTCAGATCACCTTTCTTTGATAGCAGACTAAATATAGATCTCTTCCAGTGAGTTGGCATGGTGGTTGTCCTACAGATTTCCTGGCACAACTTGGTGAGAACCTCCAGGGCAGCGTTTATTTGTTGAAATACGTCAATCGGTATGCCATCAATAACCCTTTGGGCTTGTATTTTGCCAATTCTTTCAGAGCAGCTTTAACTTCCTCCATCACCACAGGCTCTTGCTCATAGGTTGTTTCATGAAATTCTTCTGTGTCCATCAATTCCTTTTGATACAATGACTCTGTATACTCTCTCCATCTTCTTTTAATGCATCCTGGATCATTTAATATTCTGCCCAAAGGCATCCGTAAGCATTGCAACTCATGGTTTGAATTTGCTCTTCAGTTCCTTCAACTTAAGAAATGCTGAGCAAGTTTGGCCCTTTTGATTTTCTGACTCCAGCTTTGTGGACATTTCATTGTAATACTTTTCTTTGTCTTCCCGTGCTGTCCTCTGGAATCTCCTGTTCAATTCCTCAATATCTTGATTTTTCCCTTTGCTTTGGCTTCTCGGCACTCCAGAGCAATAGTTAGAGTTTCTTCTGATATCTATTTTGGTATTTTCTTCCTTCTCTGTCTTTGTAATGATCTTCTGTATTCTTCCTGGATGATATTCTTGATATCCTCTGACAACTGATCCAGTCTTATACTTCTTCCATTAAATATTTTATTAGTAAGAATATCATAAATGTATTAGTCTTGTGTCTTTGTTTTAATTTTAAGTCAGGTTGTAAGAAGACAGAAGAAGAATGGGTATACTTCAGGAATTTGGACATAGAGGTATTTGATGGGTTAATGTTCTATGCTATTGATTTGGAGCCAACTAACTGCTGACCTTCCAGTGGTATTTCAGAAGCAGTACATCTCAGGGGAAGATACTGCACATTCTTATCTCACATCTGATGAGTAGCACTCAGGATTTCCCTTGTGTTGTATCATGTTAGGATAAAATGATGTTCCATGAACAGATTTCTGAAACTAGAGAAAAATACAGAAAGAGCTCTATTGGGAATTGTTAACCTTTGAAACTATGGAGTTTTTCTACTCCCCCAAAATAGTGTGAGTTTGCATATATTTGGAACTGATTTAATTTTTCCAACCAAATATTCTTGATTTTCATATACAAGCATTGAGTTTCTGTTATTAAATATTTTATCTATTTGTAAATGTTAATTTTAATTTGATTAATAATAATATATATGACAAAATACTTAACTTCTGAAAATTTGAAAAATAGCACAGAAAATTATAAAGGCAGATGATAAGAACGTGAAAACAAATACTAGTCAATTGAAAAAAAATAGCTCTGTAAAGTGAGTTTTCTATTTTGTTGTTGTTATGTGCTGTTGAGTCGCTTGCGACTAATAGCGACCCTATGTAAAACAGCTCTAAACTCTGTTCTGTCCTGTGCCCATTGCACTGTCTCCAACACACCTACCCTGATTACCCCAGTCACTGAATCAATCCACCTCATAGAGGGTCTTCCCCTCCTGTGTTGATCCTCCACTCTCCCAGCATGATGTCCCTCTGTAAGGACCGGTCCCTCCTTACAACATGTCCAAAGTATGTTAGATGGAGCCTCAGAATCCTTGCCTCCAAGGAGCCGCCTGGTTTAACCCTTTCCAGAATGAATCTGTTTGTTTTCCTAGCAATCCATGGTACCCTCAATACTCTTCTCCAGCACCACAGCTCAAAGGCATCAATTCTCCTTCTATCCTCCTTAGTCATTGTCCAACTCTCTGATGCATAACTAGTGACTGCAAAGACCATGGCCTGTATCAGACACCTTAGTCTCCAGAGAGGCACCACTGCTCTTCAGTGCTTTGGAGAGGTCCTCTATAAATTATAATAATACATTAAAATGACATCTTCTGTTGCAATATATGAAGATGGTTAAAAAGTTATTTTGAAAGAGTAAAAGCCAATACAAATTAAATTATTTCCATTTACTCATTTTAATTGGCAAATGTAGAAAAAAGCCTGTATGATATCAACTATATTTTAAATAAGCCTGATACGACCATGGTCTTTGCAATTACTTGCTTTGCGTCAGAGAGCTAAACAAGGACTAGGGATGATAGAAAGTGACTTAATGCTATTGAGCTGTGGTGCTGAAAAAGAATGTGTACTATACCTTGGACTGCTAGAAGAAAAAAAAAAGTTTGTCCTGGAGAGGATGAAGTCAGGCTGCTTCTTGGTGGCAAGGATTTTGAAGCTTTGTCTGACCTACTTTAGACATGTTGCAGGGAGAGATCAGTCCTTGGAGAGGGATGTCATGGAGGGGGAGAGTGGAGGGACAGCGCAGAAGAGGAAGACCCTCAATGAGATGGATTGATTCAGTCACTGGTATAATGAGGATAGGTGTGTCGGAGACTGTTAAGATTGGTACAGGATAGAGCAGGGTTTAGGGCTGTTGTACATAAGGTAGCTACGAGTTGCAGGCAACTTGACTGCACATAACAACAACTGTAAAAGAGATTTCACTTATAGAACTAGTATCCAAATTTCATGCACAGAAGATGAGAATTCAAATTCAGTTGTTGGGAATTAGGGATAACTGAATACCGCAGCCATGTAATGTACAATTTACGAGGTGCTAGTATTACAACATACGTCTATGGGAACATAATTCAAACTACAGCAACAACCTTTCTAATTTTAAAGCCTCGCCTTTTCTAAAACAAAACAAACAAACAAACAAAACCGGAAAATAACCAAGAAAAAGTAACAATCTATCACATCTAAAGCCCTGCAATTGTGGTTGAGAAGGTATATCTAAGAAAATATGAATGCATCTACATCTGTTCAAGGCAAATCAGTGGGATCGCTTTGTTTTTGTATTTCAGCTCAACAATCAATGAATACAACTGTGGGTCACTCATAGGGAAAGTAAGCCCCAGGAGTAGCATTAAAAACATGTTTCTTTCTTCTAGAGCAATGAATCCTAAAGGAAATTATCATAAACTGGAACTGAGAGTGCTCTAAGATTAGACAACAGTATAAAAATGTTGTGGCAAGATGCACAATGCATTAACATTACCATGATAATACCCTAGAACTATTAAGAGAAAAAACAGAGTATATCACAGGAGCACTAAGAATCTCAATACTAGAAAAGACAACAACTGACAACCTTCTTCGAGGGATACCCGCTTGGCCTATAAATTACTAAAAAGAACCGCTCTTAGACTGTTAACATCCTTTCTAAATCACACTAAATGTCAAAATATTCTCATTTAATGTAGAATAATTTAGATACATTTTTTAACTGGTCTATGTTTTGAAATGTCATAATGTACAAATGTGTTGTTTCTGTTGTTGTTAGGTGCCAGTGACTCATAGACAACTCATAGCGACTCTATGAACAAAAGATTTGAGCACTGTTCATAGAGTTTCTGGAGGCAAGCCATTTCGGAAGTGGATGCCACTCCTGCTTCCAGGTTTGTTTTAATTAGGAAACTCTGGCAAACACTGTCCACCATGGGTAACCATTACCACTTATGGCACATCAGTGTTACGGTGTTCAGCATCACAGCAACCAGGAGTTACCTCTGTACAGCAATGCACCTACCAGTGCTATAGAACCTAGAAGAATGTTTGACAAAAAACCAATTTAAACCAGGCCTGAGAGCCACAGATTAAAATGAACATTTTTTTTTTTTAAAAAAGAACATCCAATGTGTAAAGTTTCTTTAGGTAACATAATTTTCATATGACATTTTGGCAGAAGCAGGAATTCTTTTAGTACAATATGAGTAGCATATCTTTCTAATCTTGGATTTTTTTAATACAGGTAATCTGTCTCAATTGTATTTTAAAGTGATCAAAATGTTTAATTTAATTGAAAATACCCAACATTATTATTTATTCAATAATTCACTATATTACAACTATTTATTATCATGCTTATTAACTGATAAGAGAGCTCCAGTGGCCTACTTGTAAGAAGCTGTGCTGCAATCCTGAAGGCACATCCACTTTAAAGTTCAAATCCACTAGCTTCTCCATGGGAGAAAGATGAGCAATCTGCTGACTCCAAAAAACGCACTGGAGGGTCAGCTGTGGATAAGGTCCAAATAGATAGTACACAACAACATTAACTAATAGGGAGCTCTGGTGGCCTAGTGATAAGAAGCTTCACTGAAATCCCAAAGACTCAGGGTTAAAATCCTCCAGAGAAGAATAGGGAATCTCTTCCTGTGCATTTTACTGCATCTGACAACCTTCTGGAAAGTCATCTATGAGTCTATCTTGATTCTACTGCACATAACAACAAAAACGAATCGTGATGTTAACAAAAATTACATCATAGTTGAAAAAAGGGCTATTTTTTAAAATGAACAATCAATATTTTGTTAAAAGAATAACTATTTCTTCTGGATTTCTCAGCTTTCCATAGATATCTATAGTAGAGGAAAGGAATTTGGTTGAAATATACTCATGTAGTTAAGAAAGTAAATTAGTCAAGTTCAATTTTGAATGTGAGTATGCTATATTTTCACCAACACAATTGTTTGTTTCTAACTCAGATTTGCTGCAATGATGGCATAAAGGGCATGACTATCAAATACACTATTCATATTTTTTCACTGATTTGAGTGTTTCAGAGCAAAACACAAATTATATATTCAACATCTACTAAATACATTCTAATAGAGAAAATCTTTCAGAAAATAAGGACAAACATTGTCATCCTCTCACATGTTGTTCTTGTTGTTACGTGCTGTTGAATCACCTACAACCCACAGCAACCCTATGTACAACAGCTCTGAAGCCTGTCCTATGTTGAACTAGTCTCACTGACTATGACACACCTAGCCCCATAGGCCCAGTTACTGTATCAATCCATCTATCTGGGGTTTTCTTCTCCTGTGCTCTCTCTCCACCACTGAGCATGATGTCCTTCTCCTAAGACTGGTCCCTGCTGGCCATGTGTCCAAAGTATGTGAGATAGAGCTTCAAAATTCCAACCTCCAAGGAGAAACTTGGTCTCATAATCTCCAAGACAGAACTATATGTTTTCTTGGCAGTTGATGCTAGGTTCAAGACTCTTCTCTAGCACCACAACTCAAAGGCATCAATTCTTCTGCTACCTTTAGTAATTGTCCAACTCTTTGATGCATAGGAAGTAACTGTAATGACCATGGCATTTATCATGCTTACATTAGTCTCTAGATTGACATCATTGCTTCGCAGTACTCTGGAGATGTCCCTGACAGCAGATTTTCATAGTTTTTCCCAATATCCTCCCTGTCCCCCCTTTTCTATGTGAGAGGGTTTTGCAACCTTCCACAATGGGGGGAGGAGGAGTTCAAAAGGCAGTTAAAATGGCAGAAAGTAGAATGAAATAAGTTTAAGAATATTTGACATTGTTGTTGTTTGTTGTTATGTGCTGTTGAGTCGCTTGTGACTCATAGCGACCCTACGTACAACAGCCCTAAACTCTGCTCTGTCCTGTGCCAATCACATCATCTCTTATACACCCATCCTGATTACCCCAGTCACTGAATCAATCCACCTCACAGAGGGCCTTCCTCTCCTTCGCTGTCCCTCAACACTACCAAGAATGATGTCCCTCTCCAAGGACCGGTCTCTCCTCACAACATGTCCAAAGATTGGTAGATGAGGGTTCAGAACCCTTGCCTCCAAGGAGCCACCCAGTTTAACCCTTTCCAGGATGAATCTGTTTGTTTTCCTAACAGTCCATGGTACCCTCAATACTCTTCTCCAGCACCGCAGCTCAAAGGCATCAATTCTCACTCTATCCTCCTTAGTCATTGTCCAAATCTCTGATGCATAACAAGTGATAGCAAAGACCATGGCCTGTATCAGACGCACCTTAGTCTCCAGAGAGACACCATTGCTCTTCAGTACTTTGAAGAGGTCCCTAACAGCAGACTTTTCCATGGCAATATGTATTTTAATTTCCTGGCTACTGGTGCCAAGAGTGTTAACTGTGGAGCCAAGCAAACTAAAGCTGTGAGCAATCTCAATCTCTTCACCACCCATGCAGATGGTGCCAATTGGCCCAGTGGGGAGAATTTTTGTCTTCCTTACATTGAGCCTCAATCCATATAGGAGGCTGCAGTCCTTGACCCTCTGCAGCAAGCGCTTCAGGTCCTCTTCAGTTTCAGCAAGGAGGGTTGTATCATCTGCATATCGCAGATTGTTGATAGATCTTGCACAAATCTTGATTCCACATTGCTCCTCATAGAGCCCAGCCTCCCGGATAATCTGTTTTGCATACAGTTTGAAAAGGTATGGAGACAGGACACATCTCTGGTGTACGCCCTTCCCAATTTTGAACCATGCAATGTTTCCTTGCTCTGTTCTGATGACTGTTTCTCAGTTCAAGTATAGGTTTCTCATTAGTACGATCAAGTGTTCTGTTATTCCCATTCTTCTCAGAGTCAGCCACAGTATGTTATGATCCACACAGTCAAATGCTCTTGTCAATGAAACACATTAGTGTAAACACATGAACAAAAATATGAAATATACTAGAAAGTTTTGCAAGAAGGAATTCTGGTGGCATTGTGTATTATCTACTGTGATTCTACTGAAAAGAAAAAAAAAGTCAGTGCTCTAGAGGAGAAAGGTCAACAACCTCATTCCATTATCATATATAGCCTCAAAACCTGAAGGGGAGTCATCAGTGATACGCTGCTATGTTTAGAAAATCTCTCTGTCATTGTTCAAGAAAATGTTGTTGATCATGCTAATAACTTCATTCCAAGGGGGGATAAAAAGAGTTGGGATTGACTTGACAGTGATGGATTATGCTTTTTTGTTTTACTTTTTCAAGTTTTACTATAAATACCCAAGAACCATTATTCAGAACTAAACAGCCCTGATTCCTGATAACTTAACTGATATTTAGAATCTCTACCATTCACAGACCGAAAACATATGACTACTTTTCTATACAGGGAGCTCTAGTGGCTGAGAAGTAGGGAATTACACTGCTAATTCAAATGCAGGAGGTCTGAATCCATGAACTTGTCCACAAGAAAAGATCCTTCCCTATGTAATTTAAAGTCTCTGAAAAGTTATTCGAGGGTGAGCTATAAGGTCATTAATACTTCACTATATTATAAAAACAGTATTCTCAGTTACCAAGAAGGTTTTACTTTATTCCCTAGTGTCTTCTTCAGATGCAGGTAAGCCCCAAAGAAAAATTAAAAATCTTAAGAAGTAGATTTAATAGTTAATATAAAGAAAAGTCTCCATCATTGGAGTGTGGAATGATTATAACACCTGACAAAATTAATGTGATCAATAAACTCTTTGTATCTCAACTTTTTTCTCTTTCTACTTGAGAGGTTTATTTATTGCTACTCTGTTTTTTCTCTGCCACTAATTCTTGTGTAAGAAGTACAGGGTAGACAGTATCTTTTTAATCTCCACATAAGGAAAAACAACATCTAGATGGAAGTACCAATCTGTAACCCTGATATCTTGGACTTTGATCACAATGCTGTAACTGAAGGGTCCGAGTCTATAATCTCCATGAATAAGTGATTAACAGAGGGTAGAGTAGTGCTTGTAGTTTTACTATAAAAGGAACATTTGTAGTTTTGTGACTGACTTGACAGAGTTCTTTACTTGTCTGAGAAGTAGTTAGGTGGGTGTTAACTTTTTAAAATATTTATCAAGGAGCAAAGCTACACTTTATGTACTTGCATATATATATTACACGATAAAGAAGATTTCATAAATATAATCTTAGTTTATGATTTACCTAAGCATATAATATAAAACTAAAATTTGCATTTATATTAGAGGGAGGAAACATGCTTTACAATCCTTAGTAATCTTTAGTAAATTAGCTGCAAAGCATTTTAATGTATTAAAACCTAAAATTAATAGCTCAAGTCAATTTTCTCCCAGTATTTTCACATACATTAATTAATTAAACTTGTGGGAAAAATATATTTACTATGTCAATGAGGATAATGGCTCATCAAATAAATCTACATTGCATCCTAAGAATTTGTAAATGTGCTGCCTTATATGGCAAAGGAATTAAGCAGAAGTGATTAAATTCAAGATCTTGCAATATAAAGATTATCTTGTATTATCTGGTGGGATCAATGTATAAGGGCTTCTTTTAAGGAAAACAGGAAGAGAAATGAGTCAAAGAAGATGTAACAGAACCAGAGGTTGAAAAGTGGGGAGCAAGAGGGACAGAGTTTGGGTTTTTTGTTGGGTTTTTCCCTTTTTTTAGAAATTAAAATGTTAATGAAAGTTTATAAAGACTTTGGATTTCCATTCATTCATTGTTGCACATTTTCCTCCCTGCCCAACCCTACCCCAGTTGGTTTTTCTCCTTGAAAAGTAAAAATAAATAAATAAATAAAAAATACTTTCATTATTATACAATCCCTTCACCCACCCCCCATGCAGCTCTCATTCTGGACTTGTTATCCTTAGAGGGATAGAGTTTTAAAGAATCTATATAGGTGGCCTTGGAGGTAAAGAAAGGGGTCATGAGCAAGGGAATGTCATTCCTTTTGGAAGAGAAAAAAAAATGAACGTTTCTTTAGCATAATTTGTGGAACTAACTGATTTGTGATATCCTACATGATTCATGTTGAACTTCTGACTTATACAATTACAACTTTGATCATTTGTTATATCATCAATAAAAAATTAATATTCCTACTTAAATATTTCATCAATATATACTTTCTATTACTGGTATAAGTAGTGACTTCAGCACCTTAATTATAGAAGTCCAAATACATATAAATACATGTTGTTGTTTGTTGTTCAGTGCCATCAAGTCTAATGTGACCCTTGGCAACCCTGAGAACAACAGAGCTGAACCCTGTCCTATCCTGTGTCATTCTCACACATTCTGACACTTTCAAGTCCACTGCAGCAGTCACCATTACAATCCACCTGGTGGAAAGTTTTCTTCTCTTTAGCTAACACTCCACCATTCCAAGTAGCATGTCCTTCTTCAAGGAACAGCCCCTCTTAGCCACATGTGTGAAGTATCTGAGGTGAAGCCTCATTGTCTTTGCCTTCAAAGAGCACTCTAGCTGCACCCTGCCCAAGACATATTACTTTGTTCTTTTAGCAGACAATGGAATGTTCAGTACTCTAATATTTCACCTCAAAGGCATCAGTTCTTCTGTCATCCTTATTATTGTAGTCTGAAATAGAGCAAAAATGTAATCAAGATGCATTAACAATAATTGGTGATTAGAATGCAAAAGCTGGAAATAGTGAAGAAGGAAGAATATGGAAACAGCTCAAATGTCCAACCACAATCAAATAGATCAAGAAATTGTGGTCATTCACACAAAGGAGTATTATGCAGCCTTAGGACAGACTGCAGGGCATTATAATGAGTGAACTAAACCAGTCTATTATGGATAAATACTGCATGGGACCGTTACTGTATAAACAGAAGGTTAATCAGTAAAACAAGTTATTGAGATCCAAGAGGGTAAGGAGTGGTAACAGAGGGATGAGGATGAGTGGGTGCAGGGTAAATCACAGGGTTGCACAATTTGGTGGGTAGAGGGAGTGAAGGTAAGGGAAATGGGAAAAATCCAGTGGGGATCTGAAAGGACAGGTAAATGATGGGTATGGTTAAATGGTGAATGATTTAATAGCACATAACGAATAACGATGACTGTATGAAAGACAAAGTGAATGAAGGATAGTATAAAACACATATGTATATGGTTTTTATGAAAATCCATATAAAATTAAATAAATAATTTTTTTTAAAACGAGAATAAGCTTGAAGTACTGAACACCAATGACAGAAAACCAGGTGAGTTGTAGGTTGACATCAAGGATATCATCCATGAGGAAATCAAAAAGGTCATGACAAAGACAGCGAAGAAAGACACGACCAAAATGAATGTCAGAACAGACTCTAAAAATTTGCACTAGAGCATTGAGAAACCAAATCAAAGGGAAGACATGCCAAAGTAAAAGAGCAGAAGAGAAGATTTTAAAGGGCAGCTCAAGAAGACAAAGCAATGTATTATAATTAAATGTGCAGACAGCTGAGACTGAAGGATTAAAAAAGGAGTAAATTACTCTATATTTTTCAACCCAAGAGAAAGAAAAAAACAAATAAGCCCTCAAGCCACAATATTAAAGGATACTAAGGAAGCTCTGGTGGCCTAGTGGTAAAAAGCTGTGCTTAAATACTGAAGGCATGCAGTTCAAATCCACCAGTTGCTCTATAGCAGAAAGATAGGCAATCTATTTCCTTTAATTGCGTTTGAAAACCAGCAGGAGGGTAAGCTATGTGTCAGTTCTGACTCGACGGCACACAACGACAACACTAACAACAATATAGTAATATATTGAATGAGCCAGAAAACATCAAAACAAGATGGAGGAAATACACAGAATCACTGTACCAAAAAGAATTGACTATCACTGAAAAATTTCAGGAAGTACATATGAGTAGAAGTCAATGGTAATGAAGGGGAAGCAGAAGCAGCATTGAAAGCATTGGGAAAAAAATAAGGCGACAGAAACTGATAGGATATCAATTGGCTTGATTAATTTAACACGTACAGCCTTAGATGTTGTTCATCTGTCTTTGCCAGGAAATTTGGAGGAAAGTTGTATTGCCACCTGATTGGAAGAGCTCCATATTTGTTCCCATTCCCTAGGTAAGTGATGCAATAGAATGTGGAAACTATGGAACAATATCATTAATATCACATAAAAGGAAAACTCTGATAAAGATCACACAAATCTGGCTAGATAGGAAATGACTAGAAGTTCCACAGGATTTAGACGAGGCCAGCACACTAGGGATATATCATTGCTGATGTGAGATGGACCATGGCTGAAAGTAAAGAATAACAGAAAAATGTCTATTTATGATTTTTTTTACTATGTAAAGTCATTTGACTGTGTGGATAAGAAGTCATGGCTAACTTTGAGAAGAAGGCAAATCCCAGAGCACTTAATTGTGCTCATGCAAAACCTACACCTTGTTTGTTGTTTTATGCTGTCGAGTCACTCACAACTCATTGGGACCCTATGTAAAATTCCATTAATTAATAACCCTGGACATGAATTATGTATCCATGTAGTATTATTGCATTTTAAAAGTAAAAAGCCCACCGTAAAATTTCCCTGTAATGTTCCTAGTGGTAACTAGAAACTTCAAATTACTATTGTGAAATGTACAAATTATCCATACAATAATTTTACTTGTGCTTAAAATCTTTTACTGTGTTAAATTTTATATAGCTTCCACAATTTATAAGCAATTTGAGACCTGGACAAATGATTTGCATTAACATTGCTATCTTCTCTTTTTTGCTCCAACTAATTGAAAGGATGCTTATAATTGGCAGGTTGTATAGTAACAAATCTAAAGCATCTTTTGGGGGGGAGGTAGTAATTTTCAAAACGTATTAAGCGATGTGACATAAAGAATCCTATGAAAAATAAACTTACTATAAATACACATATGACCATTTGCATGTATATAAGGAGTGGCAAAGGCAGCTAGTGTGCTCTACAAGCTATTTCTGGAGAGAAGGGTGGACAATTCCCTCCCATGTTATTTACAGCCTCTGAAGATTCACAGTGCAAGGTGAGCTTTTGTCTCTATAGAAACTAGTTACTTAATTTACACTAGCAAAATGAGTGATAGCTACTTAACAAGTGGGATTATCTATATTATGCAAATGATTTATCACTGAAGTACTAACTTAAAAAAAGGGTGCTTAGACTTAACCAGAGCTACTGCAGGAAATTGCCCTGAAGATTTGCATCTAAAAAAACCCCCACAGCCTTGAAAACTCTATGGAGCACCTCTGCACACATGAACTTTCTATGAGGCAGAACTGAATGATCAATTTATAACATTAAAAAAATAAAATTAATTTTTTTGGTTATAAATTATCATCTCTCACTGCCCTTGAGTCAGAATCAACTCATAGCTTACACTTCAGTGGGTTTTCAGAGGCTCTGCATCACACTGGAGGAGACTGTCTAGCTTTCTCCTGCAGAGTTGCTTGTGGTTTCTAATCTCCAGAGAGGTCCCATCTTTGGGTGAGCAGTGCAATTCTCTATAAGCTAAAGGAACATTGCAATGATTCATTTGTGGATTTTGCTGCTCTTTTTTATTCATTAGTAGGCATTACCTCTCTTATAGTTGGTTTTTGTTTTGATTTTTTTTTTTACTGTGACTCTTCTATTAGTTTTTAAATGGTATTTTAAAAACTGGTTTTAAAAACTGGTTTTAATTCCTTTAAGATTTTATTTTGATCTATTTAAATTTTAGAATAGAAACTGCAGTTAGTTTTGGAAACAACACATCTGCTTTTTACCATCTCATAGGTGCTTTTGATTTAGCTATTAAGGTTTTGGATCATAATTGTCTTGGAATGTTAAGATATTTTTAAATCTTAATGCAAATTTTCAAACTCAATTTCCGTTTTAGCATTATTAAATACAAACAGTTTCTATTTCATTTGGAATGGAATAAAATAAATTTTTTAAAAGGATCTAGAAATCAACATAGGGCATTATTTTCCTTTTTCTTAAAGAACTTAAATATTCCATTTTCAGTATACCAAGCTCACTCTAAAATAAAACCAAACAAATCAACCAAACAAAATCAACAAAAACAACATTAAAAAAACTCACAACCTGTTTTATTATGTATCAATAATCAGTTATGATAGTCATTCTAATGATGCATTTTTTTCTAATGATACATTTGCATGAGGATCATTTTTTTTATCATATGCTAAATCGAATCATAATAGGAGATATATAACCCTGAAAAAAATTCCTTGTAAAAATCATACATATCTCTATTTCAAATGAAATAAGGAGAGACTTGACTTTAAATTTGCAACTTTGTCAATGAAATATATAAGAATTATTATTGTTGCAAAAATCTGGTTAACAATGTACTTCATTTTTACCAGCAAATAACAATCATAAACAAACCCACCATTAACTAGAGTGTCTTTTCTGTTTGAGTATGCCTTCTTTGTAAATCACATTACAGATGAAATATCTTAAGTAATCCAACCTACTTCTACATGGCCATTCAGTTATTTTTTAATAGAGGGGAATAGATTGCTATCATTAGGCTAAAATTTCTTCTTTTATTGATTTGGTTACAAAGTTCATATATGTTACACACTATTCTCCATTCATATTGTGTTTCATACAATCACTATCACTGTTAGACCTTGCCCATTATTACCTTGTCTTTTCTCCCCAGATGTTTTCCATTTCCATCACTCCCTTCTCTCCACTAACTAAAGTGTGTAACCCTGTGGTTTCACCTTAGGCTAATATTTCATATAAAAACATTATGTATATACAAGCATATAAATACGTATTTTTTTATGTTAAGATAAGATCCTGCGCCTAATTCCACCAATCACTGGGCTTAATATTCATTACTGACTCATAGACTTTGCTCACAATTGTGATACAAAGAGTGAGGTTTATTAAGGAAATAGGTAGGGGAGGGGAAGAACAAAGAATATCTCACAATATAAGTCTAGGTTTAGTCCAGCAGTCCCAAACCAGATTAACAGCAAAATGCTATAGAATTAGTAAAGGTTTTGGTTTCGGTTCAGCTCATCCAGCAAGGTTTGCATCAGAACAGTTATAAGTCAGTTTATCCTTCAGTCATCCATCAAGAACAGCAAAACCGTTAACTTTGACTAGCATAAGTAGAAGAACTCTCAGGTCACTCCTTGCCTGAGTTTCTCTACAATAATGCCACAGTTCTTTCACCACCATTACCAGAATCTTGCTCTCACCAAATTCTTGGTCCAATCTTTCTCAAGCCTTGCAGCCTAGTGTGGGAAGCTCGCCCTCGCCCTCTTCTCAGTCCCACAGCTGTTGATGATTTCCAAGACTATGTGTCTATAGTTAAGGTAGCTAGGAAAGTCAACTTTTCAGCTCACACTGCAAAATACATATTTCTTTCTGTTAAGATTTTTTTTCAGAGACGCTTTTAATAAAATTGCACTTATAAAACAATATTACTTGTGCTTTAGCAAATATGTGCAATAAATTTTCATCAAACATTTCATGCACGGCGTACCTATAGCACACATACATGCACACTCACATACACAAACATACACATAAAGAATGAGACACAAGATAGTTTTATAAATCATATATTACATGACAGTTCCAATAACATGAATATGGGTTATAACTTTCTGATCCATAAAGACTAGGCCAGTTTTTCCTTTTGTAGTGCATGAGGTCACCACCGGCTGGGTATCAACTTGACTATACCAGACCACTAACAAGATAAGCATTTTTAACCAAAGGTTATTCAATTCTTTTCTAATACTGTATTTATTTACACTATATGCATGTTGCTATTGAGTGCCACTGAAATGATTCTGACTCAGCAACCATATGAACAACAAATCTTGTCCAATCCTAGAGCACCATCCTGCTTCACCATTCACCTTAAATCTGTCACTTTGCCACACTTTATCCAGTTTTGCGTTACTGCATTGCGGGATTTTATAACCTTGAATTTCAAATACCAGCAGATTCACTCACGATGGGTAAGTTTCATCAGTGTTTTTATGTCTTTAGATTGAAATTTACTAGCCATCAACTTTTAAAATAACAGAGCCTCAAAAAACATCAGAAAAGTGTCTGTATATATGTCTATATCTGTACTTAGAAGTATTACTTAAACAAATAAACTTGAATACATTTCATTATTTTAGAGGATCTCATAAGTCGTATAAATTTCAACAATATTTTCATAAAAACAAATAAAAACAAATCAAATTCATGGCTACTGAGCTAATTATGACTTATAATGATTATTAAAACAGTGTAGGATTATCTGATAGGATCATCTGAGACTGTAAACCTTTATAGAAGTAGAATGTCACTTTTTTTTCCTATGAAGCAGCTGGTGAGTCTGAACTATGTAACTTTTCGGTTAGCAGCCAAATACTTTATCCATGATGTCTCAGGGGTTCATAAGATAACATTAATTCAAGCAAAATTCACCTCATAAACATTTAAAAAGAAATGATCTTGATAATGTAAAAAGTGAAAATTAAATTTTGCTTACCCTTATCACATAATAGTTACTACACTTGATCAAAAGCAATTATTCAATTTTGTTTTGCTTAAAATCCCCAACAATTTCACAGGGTAGACTAACAGAACTTCCTTATAAGAAAACATAATCAGATGTAGCCAATTTTCTGAAAGCATGTTAAATAAACAGTTTATTATGAAAGAATTTGAATTTTTTTTCTTTAACAAAAAAATGCTAACTAAAATGAAGGCCTTCCTCAGAAATTTTGTTTGGCAAATTTGATACACTAATGAAGAAAGGTTAAGAGTTTGCTTAATTTCCATTCTATGTAATTTCTTTAGCAAATAAAAAAGAAATAGGAAATTCACTTACGTTCAATTTAGAGACAATTGTGCTGAGTTGATTTCATTGCCATTCAAAAAATTCTGAAAACTGGGTTGATCTGGATTTCAAATGGTTCACAAAGAAGAGAACATATAGTTTCTACTTTTCCTGAAAGACTTCAATCTAGTTTTAGATATTAATATTTATAAGTAGGAACTTCAAAACCGGTTTGCAAAATCATTTGTAAGAATTAAACTCAACCTCAAGGATATAATAGAACTGAGAAAAATGCTACTAAAAATAGTATTTAAAAAAATTCATTGCAGACCCTACAATAATAGCCATCATGTTATCACTAAGGGTGATGTTTGAAAGGTCTGTGCAACATGACAGTATTATATCATTATGCAATACAAATTGCATTGGGAAAGTCAGCTGTGAGGGAACTCTCAAGAGTGCTGAAGAGCAACGATGTCAGGCTGGAGACTAAGGTGTGCCTGATCCAGGCTATATTCTTTGCAGTTACATGCTATGCATCAGAGAGTTGGACAGTGATTAGGGATGATAGAAAGAGAACTGATGTCTTTGAGTTGTGGTGCTGGAGAAAAGTGTTGAATATACCATGGACTGCTAGGAGAACAAACAGGTTTGTCCTGGAGAGGGTGAAGCCAGAATGTTCCCTGGAGTCAAGTATTCTGAAGTTTCATCTGACATACTTTGGGCATGCTACAAGGCGGGACTGGTCCTTGGAGAGGGACATCATGTTTGGGAGAGTGGAGGGACGGGCAGGAGAGGAAGACCTTGAATGAGATGGATTGATTCTGTGAGTGGAGTGGTGGGAATGAATGTGTTTGAGACAGCGAGGTTGGCACAGGATAGAACGGTGTTTAAGGCTCTTGTACATAGGGTTGCTATGAGTCACAAACAAATCGATGGCACATAACAACAACAACAATATTAAAAGACCTCCAATACATTTTCATAAATATCAGGGATATTCTGTTTAAATTTTATTAGCAAGCTAGTAAATGCTAGAAGTGAGGAATAAAGTGTTGGTAAGTAGTAATATATTACCATCAAGGTAATTCTATGTCATGGTGACACTATTCACATCCATTATAGATACTCCATAGGGTTTTCTAGTCTGTCATTCTTATGGAGTTAGATCATCAGAAAATTTTTTATGTGAAAACACTGAGTGAGTTCAACATACCAACTTCAAGGTTTGTAGCTGATAGCAATAGCAAGAAAGCATTAAAGAGAACTTTTTAAAAAATGAGGAAAATAACTGCTGGAAAAAGCTAAAATTCTGACATAGTTTAAAAGTTGTATCTCTGATGAAATATAACAAAAATATATCTGTGTGTTAAATTATCAAATTCTTTAGATCATTTTTTAAAGATAAGTTCATATCCTTGCTATTTTCACTATGCCATTTAAATGCATAGATTATATGCTTCCAGACAATTGTAATGAAACAGCTCTGAACACTATTTTGATAATTTTCATTATATTTTTTCCAAGGCAAACATGGAGACATAAATAACTCACTGGTAGTATTACAAAAGTCCCATTAATTTAATAGTCAACTCTCAGAAGCTGATACAAGGAGGCTATAAAACAATTGTGCCAACTATATTCACAAGATCCATATGCTTCTGAAAGTAAACATGGTAACAGCAGTGAATTACTATGATTGACTATCCCATGGACTGCCAACAGAATAAACAAATCTGTCTGGAAGGAAATTCAACCCAAAGTTTCCTCAGAGGATATTTCGGGCATGTTGTCAGGAGGAGCTAGTCCTTGGAAAAAGACATTATGCTAGGATACGAAAGGTAAAGGGTGTGATAGACTGAAATAGTAACAAGAACAATTGGCTCAAGCATAGTACAAACCTCAAGGACATGGCAGGATAAGCCTGGGTCTACATGTGTTGTTCAGAGCGTCATTATGAGTAGCAGCCAAGTTGGCAATACCTGAGAAAGACAGATTATTTGACAGCGACAACAGCAATGGGCTCAAGTGTGTCAGAAAAGATGAGGATAGTGGAGGATAGAGCATGGTTTAGATCAGTTGTTAAAATCATCCCTATGAGTTGTATTCAACTTGATGGCACCTGAGATCAATGGTAATGATTGCTTCTAATGTGAAAATACACTACTACCTGGCTTATAGATATGAAAGATCTTAAAAGATGTGGGAGAATGAAGATCTGAATAGATTCCACTAAAACTCAAACAGCTTCCATACAATCTACAAACTGAAATGTCTGAGGAAAGCAAGCAGAAGTAAGCTCAGATCCTAAAATTCATCCAGCCAACCTCCAGAATTATGAGAAATAATGAATTATTTTTGCTTAATGACAGAATTATCAGGACAGCTTTTTGTAGAGACCTTTTTGTGTAAATTTTAAAATTATTAATAGGAGAAGAAATTTACCAAAGAAAAAAATTAATCAAATTTCCTGATCTATCTTCTGCCTTTTTCTCTATGAAAGGGTCCAGAACATGCATTTTCCAAAACTGGTATTTATCAATGATTCCGTATAAGTTGATTCTGAATAATTATTGGCTTTGTTTTAATTATTAGCATCTCTTATTATGTTTCATTAAAAAACTAATACTTTAATATCTGTGAGTGATTAATTGAAAATGCATCAGCAAATAACTATTATGTTATATAGTAAATTATAAAGTAAATATTGTTAACAGATAATATATAAAAAAGAAAGAGATGCTCATAAATCTGATGGATCACCATTAACTTAAATATGATGCAAGCAGCCTATTTGCATATAGATCACCTGGACTGATTTTTACTACAATGAACCACATAAGCCTTGTAAATCACTTTGGCAAATTATATTATCAAGTTAAATGAATGAAAATAAAACTGTTAAACTATGCATGATAAATAAAACATTTATTTAGAATTTTATTCTAAAATCTTTTTGAGTTAGAAAAAAACCTTTAGTTTATTTTCCAAGCATAACACTGATATATCCGAATGGAAATGTACAGTTTCTATGCATTCTCAATGCTTTATTCTTTCCCCATTATGTTCAATATATAAGCTGGGCAAATGATTCAAGAAGATATATATGAAGGGGATTGTGGAATCGGGAATGGAAAAAGAATTATCAACAACTTATGTTATGCACATGACTTAACCTTCTTGATGAAAGTGAAGAGTTCTTAAAATACTTAATTCAAAAGATCAAAGACTTCAATATGGATAACATTTTAGCATCAAAACATCCAAGTGGAGACCTGTCACTAGAGCTGGAAAAAACTTGGTATGTGAATATTGGCATTCTCTGCCGCATCACTTAGAGTAAGATTCTTATTAATCATATGTTTCCTTAACAAAAAAAAATAATAGCAAAACTTAATAAAAAAATTCCCACCACTACGACAATAGAGTCATGATAAATGGAGAGAAGATTGAACTTATCAACGACTTCATATTGTTTGGATCCACAATCAACATCCTCGTCATAAGCAATGATCAGAAGATATATTTTACACTGGGAGAATCTGCTGTCAAGAATCTTTCCAAAGTTGTAAAGAATACTAACGTTAATTTAAAGACTAACGTGTATCTGATATAAGCCATGTTCTGTTCAGTTACTTGCTGTATCGCTTAAAGTTTAACAATGCATAAGAATTGAAGATCAATACCTTTGAGCTACACAGTGTCGGAGAAAAGTATCGAAAATCCCAACCGAATGTCCAAAATACTAAACAGGTATGTGTGGAGAAAGTGCAAACAAGGCGCTCCTTGGAGGCAAAAATAGCAAAACTTCAGGAGGCATATTTTGACACATGGTTAGGAGGGGCTGGTCCTCGAAAAGGGGCATCATACTTTGAAAGATGCAGGGTCAGTGAACAAGAAGACTCTCAGTGATATAGACTGACACAGTGACTATAACAATGGATTCAAGTAAATCAGAGATGGTAAGAACAGTACAGGAGAGGGCAGAGTTGTTGATATGAGTCCTAACTTGATGGCACCTAACAACATCAACAACATTTTAATTACTACCAGGTCTCTTTGGGAACATAATTGTTTTAAGTTTCTTCAAAAACACAAACATGACAAATACACATCGCAATTCATTAATCATTTTGTCCCTATAGTGCATATTCCTGTATCTCACAGGCATTTAGAATGAGGTAGAAAAATTAATTTTTCTGGATTTAGGTTAAAAATTATCTTTTTCACTTCAACTTGTCTCATCTCTTTGTCTGTAGCCAGGGGTGCCTGGGGCTCACAGCTGTGTAAGCTGTGTTACTAGCTTTCTTATTTATCATAAACCTGATCCTACAGTGATAAGAGATTCATTAGTGTGCCATTTGGACCACATGAATCTGGCAGGATTTCTCGAAGACAAAATTATCCATCGGTGTCTTTTCCATCAGGCCTCCAAACACTTGTGCAAACAACCTGTAATTCATTACAAATCCTTTTCATTAAATTCAATAGGATAGATTCTTTTTCTATCATCTAAGAACTTCTAAAAGAAAGATCATGATGATTACTCTCTATATGCCATCATATATAAACCTTTATAAACTGCTCAAAAAATACCGGAAAAGCAAAAAAAAAAAAAAAAAAAAAAAAAAAGAAATTACCTTCTAAATTGTACTCTTCATATTATAAGTTCTTAAAATTTTAAGCCATAATATGTACATAACAAAATTATGACTCAAAAAGTTTCCCATTATTTACTATTCTAGTAGCTAGTGCAAAGGAGGAATATAAATTTAATTCAGTGTCTCTTTGACATCAATTAGTGTAAAGAACCTTTCTACAGCAATTTCAAATAAAAACCAGTAGTTTTGAAAAATGTTAACAGAAAAGCAGAACAAGTAAGGAAGAATCTTAAGACTCATCACAGTAATCAGGAGATGCTGAAATTAGTAAACTTCTACAAAGTGCAAAAGTTTAAGTATTTATGAAAAAAATTAAGATTTTAACAGAAAAAGTTACAGTATTTTTTTAAAAAAACAGTAATATACATAATTGGCAAAAGATGAGCAATCTCCTCCTGTGCAATTAACTGCCTCTGAAAATCTGCAGAGGTCAGCTACGTGTCAATTCCAACTCGAAAGAAGACAACAACAACAGCATATATAATCAGGGCTCAGAGCTACTGTGCACATGGTGGTTACGAATCACAGTCAACTCAATGGCACATAACAACAACATCAATAATAATAACATGAAATACCACTGAACATCCGGAAAAGTAAATAGGGATTTAAAGACAAAATCAGTAAGATCTTAACAGTATATATTGTTGCTGTGTACTGCTGAGTCAGAAGCGATCCATAGCTGACTCTCTGGCAGGGTTTCAGAGGCAGTTACTCAACAAGAGAAGAAAAACTATCTTTCCCCTTTAGAGCAATTTATGAATTGTTTTCCTTCAGGATTGTAGCTCAGTTTCTTACCAATGTGTATACATATGTACACACAGAAAGAAAAAGAATATAACATGATAACATGTAAGGCTACAAAACTATAGGTCAACCTTTTAATCCACTGGTGTACAGCCTAAACGACTGTAATTTTTGGAGAACTCTTAGTGTAATTGGCATGGAATATATAACAAAAGAGAGGAGTTGTAATTTTCTACTGATTTTAGAATGTTGTTGTTATGTGCCTTCAAGTTGCTTGTAACTCATAGCGGACCTATATACAAGAGCCCTAAACCTGGCTCTACCCTGTGCCAATCGCACTGTCTCTGACACACTCCCTCTCACCATGCCAATCACAGAATCAATCCATCTCAATGAGGGTCTTCCTCTCCTGCTCTGTCCCTCTACTCTCCCAAACACGATGTCCTCTCCAAGAACCTCCTTGCAACATGCTCAAAGCATGTCAGACGAAGCTTCAGAATCCTTGACTCCAAGAAGCAGCCTGGCTTCACCCTCTCCAGGACAAACCTGTTTGTTCTCCTAGCAGTCCATGGTATAATCTACACTATTCTCCAGCACCATAGCTCAAAGGCATCAATTTTCTTATCATCCCTAGTCACTGTCCAACTCTCCAATGCATAGCATGTAACTGTGAAGACTATAGCCCGGATCAGTGGCACCTTAGTCTCCAGCCTGACGTCATTGCTCTTCAGTACTCTTGAGAGGTGCCTGACAGCTAGCTGACTGTAATTCATCTCTTGATTTCCTGGCTGCTGGTACCAAGAGTGTTGACTGTGGAGCCAAGCAAACTAAAACTGCTAACTAGCACAATCTCTTCACCATCCTTACTGATGCTGCCAATTGGCCCAGTGGTTAGAATCTTTGTTTTTTGATGCTGAGCTTTAATCCGTATTCAAGGCTGCAGTCCTTGACCTTTTGTAGCAAGTGCTTCAGGTCCTCCTCAGTTTCAGCAAGCAAGGTTGTCTCAGCTGCACAACGCAGGTTGTTGACGATCTTCCACCAATCCTGATGCCACATTCCTCCGTGTACAGCCCAGCGTCCCAGATGATCTGTTCTGCATACAGATTGAAAAGGTATGGAGATAGAATACACCCGTGATGGAACCCCTTCTTGATTCTGAACCACATGGAGTCTCCTTGCTCTATTCTGATGACTGCCTCTTGGTCCAAGTATAGGTTTCGCATAAGCACAATCAAATGTTTTGGGATTCCCATTCTTCTCAGAGTCAGCCACAGCTTGTTGTGATCCACATAGTAAAAAGCCTTTGAACAGTCAATGAAGTACAGATAGACATTCTTTTGGTACTCTCTGCTTTCTGCCAAGATCCATCTAACAGTAGCTATAGTATCCCTAGTACGACGACCTCTTCTAAATCCAGCCTGCACATCTGGCAGTTCTCTGTTGACATATTATTCCAATCATTTTTGGATAATTTTCAGTAGAATATTGCTTGTATGTGATATTAATGATATTGTTTGATAATTTCTATACTTTCTTTGGTCACCTTTCTTTGGAATGGGAATAAGTATTGATCTTTTTGGGACTCGGGGAGAAGACCGAGTCGGAGCATTCCTGATATCACCATCTTGCCTCAGGAGATTTTAGACTAGCAATAAAATTAAAAAAGTGAGAAACTCAGAGAAATAGTTAAAATGAAAATAAAAACGTGTTTGCTCCATTTCAATTAATTATAATTGCTTTCTGTGGTAAAAATAGTATTTGCAAAAACCAAATCATGATTATTTTGAAATATGCAAATCCAAACAAACTAGGTGAAATTATACCCTTATAAGAATTTGTTTATCTAATATTTAATCTACTGCAAGCTAATCTATAATGGGGTTCTTAAAAGGAAACACTGAATCCTTAACTTTTATTAGAATTCCATAATGGAATATTTACAGATGAATGATATGATGAATAAAGCTTGCTTTTAAACAATTCAGCAAGGCAGGGAAATTGAGAGGAATAGAGATGAAATTGAATTAGACTGGGATGATCAATGTTCAAAGTGCAATATGAGTACATAGGTTTTTATAGTACTTTTATAGTCTTCTTTGTTCTAATGTACTTATCACCCATAATATGTTGTATGTTCATTCTTTAAAAATGTCTCTATACTATCTATATCAACCACCTCTTGATGCAGTCAATTCAGTAACCACATCACAGAAAAAAGGTGGCTGGTCTCTCATAGAGATTTATAGCTGTGGAAACCTGATGAAGGGTCTCTGAGTCAAAACAGACACAACAGTAGTGAATTTGGCTAGAGCACAGATATAAACATGCACTTCAGAAATTAAATGAAGCTTAAGACAGTAACCTGTCACATAGAAGGAACAAGTAAGGTTAACTTTCAGAAGAAACAAGTAGATAAACATAATTCCTAAATGACACTGCTTCCCTGTTATCATTAACTTACTGGAAACAAGTCAAAGAGTGAGGTAATGGAAAAGAATCAGGGTTTGGGAACCAATGCAAGCTAAGATTACAATGAGAGTTTGCTACAAATTTAAACCAGGGTTTTAAAGAGAGCATGCTTAAATAAAAACAATGGAGCATCTTGAGTCAGCTTTGCTTTTTAATGTCCAGGTGTCTTTCAAAGTTCTGACAGTCAATATTTCAGTGCAATAAATATACAAAAATAATAATAATTTCTTTCTTTGTAAACCAGGTTTGGATTTTTTAAAGTAACATTTCTAAAGCGGTGTTAAAATATATTTGTAGATTTCTGCTTCTTCTGTTCCTAGATAATATTCTCAAAGACAAATTGGTTCATAAAAGGATATTCTTAAGGTTTCAAAGAAACTTGCATTTTTGTGTACACTTGCTTTTTAAACAGGGTGATAATAAACTTAAGCATTTCTTTTTAAGAAGCATCTATCTGATAAGTTTAGAACATTTTCCTACA
This sequence comes from Elephantulus edwardii, assembly GCF_000299155.1. NCBI lineage: Eukaryota > Metazoa > Chordata > Mammalia > Macroscelidea > Macroscelididae > Elephantulus > Elephantulus edwardii. The sequence goes on from NW_006400003.1 coordinate 2,660,261, forward strand.
ATTTTATAAGCCATGAATGATTGTAGCAATAATACAAATATATTAACTGCAGAGCAATTATTGCTTAATATGCAATTTAAAGCCATGAAACAATACTGCAGTTCTTTTAAAATCAAGTAGCTAGTAGAAGAACAAAAAAGTCCTTAATTAAAGCCTTAATTTCTTCTTATCGATGGGCATATAGTGTATGAGAATAACTGCCAGAAATCTGAGCTTATAGTCAGCTAATTTAAGAAACAAGATATGAAATTAGTACTCTGGGGCTGAAAACAGGCACTTAGAATTGAGATGTGACATTAATTAAAGTAAGGAAAGGACTATAATATTACTGCAAAGTCATCATTATGCTAAGGAGAATGTATAAAAGAGAATTAGAACTGAAAGAAAATGTCTGATTATCTTGATTTGGAATGAAGTTCAAACACAGTATCATGATCTCCCAGATGAACAACTAAAGCTGAATTTTTAGAGAATAAATTTTAGCATGTTCAAAATACTGTAAAACTAAGAAACAAAGAAATCATTAAACAGGTCGGGGGGAAAGAAAAGTAAACATGCGAATAAGTATACGTAATTAGTTCATTAGTTTGAACCCTGGTGACCTAGTTAGAAGGAGTTATGCTACAAGCCAAAGGCAGTTGATTCAAGTCGACCACCTGCTCTTCCAGAGAAAGAAGAGCTAGCTTCTCCCATACAATTTTCAGCCTCTGAAAAATTCACTGAAGGTTCAGCAATGGTTCTGATCCAAGGGCAATGTCAACTTATGCACTATACATAAAATGAAGAATCTTTGTACTAAGCAGTTTAATCTTATCAAAGCAAACACATAGTAAAACTGATCTGAAGGAGGACAAGACTCACCTTTTTTAATACAGAATTTTTTTATTGTCCGGGGGGCTCCACTGAGTTATCATAATTTTCTATATCCTTATTTGTTAAAGAGTATTAAAATACTATGTTTTCTGGGGGGACTAAGGGTCAAGGTGGGGAAGTAACTTAATCAGTGAAAATATTGGAAAAGAGAAGTGGAGGGAAGAGGTAAAGGAAGCATGAAAGAGAAAAGAGAAAGGAAAGAGAGTATGGTAAAAGGAAAGAATAGAATGAAAAAGAACTCCGAAACCCCAAAATGAAGACTTTTGGTTTAGGTTTACTTGAATTACAATGTAAATGAAAAATCCAGAATATGTACAGAAATTGAACATGGAAAATTATTCCCTATGTATTTCTATCAATCTACTATGCCCCTTTACCCCATTCTCTTGGTGGCTTGGATTGACAAAGTTTTCAGAGTTCAATTGTGATCATTTTTCTTCAAAAACTTTTACAAGGAGACAGAGTAACACATACAATTGAACTTCCAAGGCATTTATTTTGGTGAACTCATTTTGGAATTCACTTCTATTATGCCTTTTTATGTCTTGGTAGTTATTTGTAATAGATAATTTGTTAGAATATAACAGGAATTGAGCAAGACAATAGAAGGGATAAAATATGATTAGGATGAACATACAGAACTCTAAAATAGTTTCATCACATGAATTTATATTATCAGACTGTGAATCTGTAGCACATTTTAATCAGCAGATATTTTTATTTTAACAGAGAAAATTGGTAGATTTTTACCAATTTATTATTTGGGAATTTCTCTAGTAAAAAGAAATTAATACTTTTATATCTCTAGTGAAATATTTAAAATTAATATTTTAAATACCATAAGAAGTATTGGCAATTTATTTCTTGGTTTTGTATTTTAAAAAAGAATAAATTTATCATTATATGCTATAAAGAGCAGGAAATTTCTTTTATTTTATCCATTCATCATTTCAGTTATTAAACAGAATTGAGTCATGCATATGCCAGGCAGGTTTTTAATATGAGGTAGACAGTAAGACATGTCTAAATTAAACTGAAAGTAAAAAGATAAACGGACTCTATCTTCATGAACTCAAGGAATGAGAAAATCATCATTAAGTAGATAAAACATAATAAAAATATGGAGTCACAAATTGTGATGAACACATTGAAGGGAAGGATCTGCTACATTAATCCTCAGGAAAATGTCAGGTTGAAATCAAATGATGAATAACAAAGCACATGATCATCCTTATATGAAAGGAAGCAATGTCCTACCTTTGAAGAAACTTGAATAAAAGCCAATGTGCCTGAATAACTTCAGAAGCCCCATCAAGAATAAATTATTTTCCATGTGTTTCATATGAACTTTTTTTTTAATTTCTTTTTTATTTTTTTTT
>NW_006400003.1:2666202-2675575 GCF_000299155.1 Elephantulus edwardii
CTATGAGTCGGTAACGACTCGACGGCACATAACAACAACAACAACAACTGTGTACACTTGCCGTACAGAAGTAACCTGTGGTTGCTGTGAAGCTGAACACTGTGACGCTGATGTGTCAAATGCGAGAATGGTTACCCACTGTGGACAGTGTTTGGTGGAGCTCCCTGATTAAAACAAGCTTGGAAGCAGGAGTGGCATCCACTTCCGAAATAGCTTTTCTCCAGAAACACTATGAACCTGTAGAAAGGATGAAAGTCACACAAGTCTTGAGGATTTTCATTCATAGGGTCACTAGGACTCGATGGCACTTAACAAGAACCACATGTCTCATTTACTGAAAAACCGCAAACAATTTCACATTTTTAAATCACATCAAATACTTTTCTTCCAGGTATGGCTTGTTTCCGTTTCTCTCCCAACATCTGAGCACGTTCTTATAGAACGCTGCTCACATTCACCTTCCCTAGCCAAACAGAACACCCAGTAATCAAGGTAAGCACGGATTCGTGCTCACTTAAGAAGCTACTAAGGGCAGTTTCACATGACTTTCACTACACGGACTTAAATCGAGTGAAACTACTTACTTGAGATGTCTTGATGTATCTGTCTGGTCTACCATTTAGCTCCCTAAATTCACTCCAAAAACACTGTTCACTGAGTCTGTTCAAAAGCTTTCTTTACCACATTTTTTAGTACTACTGGCCTCATCAATATAGACCTGGACACATATTCTGTCATTCTTTAGTTTCAAGAAATAACATTTGGAACATATGATACCCACATCTTTATTACTTGTCATTATGGCAGAGAATTAACACCAAATCTTATTTACTAAAGGCTATGTCCTAGGAGATTCATTAGAACATGATCACGCTTGCATTTGAAACACATTAATGCAAAAGTGATTGAAAATATAAATGGTATTTTTAACACTGATGTTAAGCTCTACAAAATCAGGTCCAACACACAGTAGTCATAGGTACAACAGGGCAAATGCCATATAATCCTGTACCGCCCTTACAAGATTGTTGTGCTCACTGTTGTTCTTTCATTCCAGTGAAGTCTTTCCTCTTCTTTGCTCATTATTTACTTTTCCATGCATGCAGTAATTCTCTAGATACTGGCCTCTCTTGATAATGAAACCAAAGCACATAAGACAATGTCTCACCACACTGCTATCTAAGGAACATGCTGGCTGTAATTCTACCAACATACTTTTTTTAAATTCTTCTGTCAATGCATGGTACGATAAATATTCTTTATCAACACCGTAATCTGAAGGCAACAATCATTTCTTGGTCTTTTTTATGTGCTGACCAACTTTCATATGCATATTAGATCATCATTTGGTTCAGGTGCTCTTGAGTACCCAGAGGGATCTCTCTGTTTTTAACACTTTGAAAAGGTCCTTTGTAGCAGACATGTCCAAAACAGTGTGCAATTTTATTTCTTCATTGTTGCTTTCATTGAGTGTGGCTATCAATAAAATTAAATCCATTATGGATCTTTTTTTCCATTAATCATGATATGTTTTATTGATTTATTAATTAGGGACACTTGTACCCAGTAGGTAAGAAGCTGCACTGCAGTCCCCAAGACACATGGTTCAAATCCACCAGCAGCTCCACACGAGAAGGATGAGCAATCTCCCCCAATTTTATTAACTGCCTCTGAATACTTGCCAGAGGGTCAGCTATGAGTTATTGAGGATCTTTGTTTTGGTTTCTGTGTTGTTTTTTTGTTTGTTTGTTTGTTTGTTTTGTGTGTGTGTGTGTGTGTGTGTGTGTGTGTGTGTGTGTGTTTAGGTAAACTTCATCATTTATGATTTAAGATTTCCTGTTCTGTTTTTGTTTTTAGATGTCATCAAGTCAAGTATGACTCATAGTGACCATATGAACAGACATTCTGAAACCTGCCTTAACCTGGGCCATCCTCATCATCTGTGAAATACTAGAGAACATTGCTAAGTCACAGTCCATCTTGTTGAGAGTCTTCCTCTCCTTTGCTAATTTTCTTTCTAGGCCTTATATCCCTTTTCAATATCCTCACTAGCTAAAGTAGGAAAGACAAAGTTTGGTCATCCTTACCTCTAAGGAACACTTTGGCAGCCTCCTTTGTAGAATTTATATGGTTTATTTATATTTCATAAAATACTGAGCACTCTTCTCCAATACTAGAACTTAAAGGCATCAATTCTTCTTGTCATCATTGTTCACTGTCCAACTCTCTGATGCCTAGAAGATTATTGAGAAAACTATGGCCGGAAGTAGGTGCACATTAGTCTTCAAACTGACATTATTCGCTGTTTAGGATTTTGTAGAGGTCCCTGACTGCAATATTGTCCAATGCAATACGTCTCCTCATTTCCTGAGTGCTGGTACCAAGGGTGTTGATTGTTTATCCAAGCAAGATTAAATAACTGACAGCTTCAATCTTTCCTCCATCTATCATAATGTTAATGGTTGGACCTGTGATGAGGATCTTTGTCTGGTTGAGATGTGATCCATACTGAAGTCCTTGATTTCATGTAGCAAGCATTTTCTATCTTACTTTCAGTAAGCAAATTTTTGTCATCCTCACAATGCAAGGTGGTTGATGAATCTTCCTCCAATTTTGAAGCCACATTCCTCTTGATAGAGTCCAGCTTCCTAAGTGATTTTCTCAGTATACACACTGAACAAGTATAGAGAAAGGATAAAACCATAACACACACACTTCCTAATATTACCTTAAGCAGTGCTCCCTTCCGTTCACACAGCAGCCCCTTGATCAACTTACAGGTTCTCTAAGCTTTCAGCAAAAAATAGTTGTGTCATTTTCATCTACTGTTTTCAGGTGCTACCATAATACACACTCTTCCTAATATTACATTAATCAGTGCTCCCTTCTGTTCACCCAGCAGCCCCTTGATCCAGTTACAAGTTCTCTAAGCTTTCAACAAAAAATAGTTGTGTCATCTTCATCTACTGTTTTCAGATGCTATTGAGTTAACTATGATTCCTAGTAACCTTGTGAACAACAGGTTGAAACCCTGCCCTGTGTCCTTCATACATTTTCCACCATGCTGGAGCTTATTATTCAAGTCACTGTTTCAATCTATCTTGCGGAGGATCTTAATTTTGCTGACATTCAACTTTTCAACATATGATGTCTTTTTTCCAATGATGGTGCCTTCTAACAGCATACCTAAAATATGTGACATCTGCATATAGCAGGATGATAATAAGACTTCTTCAAATTCTGGTGCCCCATTCTATTTCATGTAGTCTAGTATTTAAAAATTATTTGCTCACCAGACAATTTGAATAAGTATTATTAAAGGACAGAACTCTGAAGCATATCTTTCATGATTTTAAACAGTTGGTTCTTGTCCATATATTTGTTTCAAAAGAGTACAGTTATGTGTTTTGGAATTCCCATTCTCCATGTTATCCATAATCTGTTATGACCTACATAGTCAAATTTCTTTGCACTCCCAGTGTAATATAGGTATACTATCTATGGTATTATCTACTTCAAAAATAGGACTTAAAGACTATGGTTGCTATATCAATTTGAAAAGTATCAACCAATTTTCCTTGTAGAAATATGGGCATTTTCCTGTCACTGACAAGTATTTTACTTGAGAATAGGTTTTGAAAGTTCTTTTTCATGGAGAATATAACTCCACCTTTTTTCAATTTGTCACTCTTGACATAGTAAACCATATGTCAGCCTGATTAAAAATGGCCAATATCAGTTCCTTTCATTTCAAAAATGCCTAATACATCAATCTTTATGTATTCTATTTCATGTTTGATAATTACCAATTTTTCCCATTTCATATTTTGTACATTCTAATTCTAATTATTAATGGATGTTGATTTTTTTTTCAGTCTTGTCACATCCACAAATAGAGGTTCTAAAAGTTTTACTCCATCAGGATCATTAAGCTCAATTCAAGCTACCTTTCAGAGGCACTTTTTCCATTGTCATATTTTGAGTGTCTTCCAACCTGGAAGCTCATCTTCAGGCACTATATCATAAATGTCACATTACTATAAATAAGCTTTTCACTAGCCAATGTTTTCTAAACTGTATCTCATACTCTTAATGGATTGTTTGTCTTCGTTTGGAAAGCTCATTGAAATAAATCTGTCCATCAGAAGGATCACACAGGCATTTGAAATACTGATGACATAGTGTTTAACATTGTAATAACATGCAAGACATCACAGAATATATATTTTAAAAAGATATTATATTTCATTTTCTCCTATTTTAGTATCACCCCAGCATTACTGTCCCACTTACAGATTTATATATGATTTGGCTATGAGTTGTGACAAAGAGGTGAATTCATTTTAAGTCTCAAAGAGCTATTATTTTGGGGGTTCCACAAATAGGCTTTTGCTATTATGATGATTTTGAGTTCTAGTCTATACTTCCCCTCCATTCTATCCACAAATCTTTATATTCATCCCTTTCAGAGCAGATGGTAGCTAGCTAGAATCTAATACTAGTTTCAGCATCATGAAAGTTGCAGTTTATGCAGTCTTTAAGTGCTATGTATGCATAACATCCAAGGATCTTTTATTTCTTTTATTCTCATTTGATCCAGACAGGGAGACACCAATGATTGTATCTTAGATGGCCACTCACAAGCTGTTAAGTCTCTAGTTGTTTGTCACCAGGGCATGATGGTATGGAACAGTGTTCTTGTGGACTATGTTATGTCAACAGACCATGATTTCCCTCAAGACTATGGTCCTAAAATGTGTCAGCTGTTTAATAATTTTTAAGAAGTTCACATAATTTTGTCTTCTCTAGGTCTGTATATGCATATATGTTTGTTGCACATAAAACTACTAATTTTGAGTATTAACTGCTCAACCTATGCAGGATCACAAGTATAATCCCTTTCACTCATTCATATCTATCTTTATTGTCTGCCTAGGTAGCCAATAAAACATAGAAAATACAAATTGTCACTTACATTGAGCTTTAATCATGAGTAAATTGAGAATTTTATAGCATAAAATTATTTAAAAAATACTATCTGAGAGATTAGTATATACAAATGTGTGTGCTACTTTCAGATACAGCTATTGTTGAATATTTAAATGCAAGCCCTTTTCCCCAAAGGTCAGTGTAATATCATAGCCTTGAGGATTTTAGTGTAATCTAAAAGGCATAATAAAATTATTTTTACAGAGAAGATGCAAATTAAAGAGGGATGGGGAAACAATATTTATAAGAAAGGAAGAACATAATCACCTTTAATTCATATAACACCTGCCTTTTAATTGGTTTACCACTCTCCCCATCTGGGAGGTATTAACATAAGCATTGTTATGCCAAATTAAGTTTGTTTGTTTTACATATTTCTGCCATCTCAGCAGAATACTGAATCAATGAAATGATAAGAATGGGGAAAAAAGCATTTATTTCACAAAACTTTAGAAAAATAAAGAGAGCAATATATATGTGCTATTATTCATCATCATAATTCATGCTGTTCATTATTTGGGGGCATTTAACAAACAATCAAAACCATATCAATGACAACAGTGAGTTGTTCCATGAAATTATGAATTAATCTGGTGAATTAAAAAAATTCTGTAAGCAGCCAATTATGCATAACATAATCATAGTTTGCATTATTTTTTCAAGTAAAAATTACATTCCATGTTGGAAAAAAAATCCACTTTATGTTAAAATTAAAATAAGCAACATTTGGTTTTTCAACAGGATAATTACTACACTTTTATTTGTAGCAAATATGTTATATCTTTTTTTGACCCACAGAACACTGAAAAAGAAAAAAAAAGATGGAGTAAAGTGTAAATGTTTAACAGCTTATATGTACATACTGTTCAGTAAAGGCATTCTTAAATATTTTTTCCTTTTTTGCAAATCTGAAAAGTGCTTTACAGAGAAAAAGAAAATGAATGCTAAATTAGTTTTGTGCCAGAGCCTGATTCTTGCTAAAGGGTAAAGCTCTTGCCTACTGCTTTGCCTTTTTTCTTTCCCTTTCCTAGAATAACAATAAACACTCTAAAAGACAACCACCATAACAAACTCAGTTTTACTGAAAATTTCACAATAGCAAAATTTAACAAAGCAGCAAACAACAAATGCTGGCGAGGTTGTGGAGAAACTGAAACACTTATTCACTGTTGGTGGGGGTGTAAAATGGTGCAACCACTATGGAAGGCTCTATGGCGCTCTCCCAAAAGGTTGCAAATAGAAGTACCATTTGACCGTGCAGTTCCACTACAGGGAATATACTCTAAAGAAAGCATAACTGCCACCCAGGAAGATATATGTACACCCATGTTTATTGTGACTTTGTTCAAAATAGCAGAGTTGGAAACAACCTAAGTGCCTCCATCAACAAACGAATGGATAGAGAAGCTGTGGTATATTCACACAATGGAGTACTACGCTGCATTGAAAAAACAAGGAGTTCATGCAATATTATTCAAAATGGGTGACCTTGGAGGACATTATGCTGAGTGAAATATCTCAGTCACAAAAGGACAAATACTACATAGTGCCACTGTTATAGAATGGGACTGACATCAGGGTTGGGGGGAGACTGAGAAAGATTGGACAAATTATGTATACTGCATTGAAACAGATGAGGGAGAGAACTGTTTAAAAGCGATATATGATTGGGTATTATAGTTATGACAAGAGTCCAGAATGAAGGTTTCATAGTGGAGTGTACTTGAGGGAAGGGGGTGCTGGAGTTATATACCAATGAAAGAGTTTTTCTTCTACTTTTCAAAGAGAAGAGTGAACTGGGGTGGGGGGGGAGAAAAAGGCAACAATGAATGAATGGAAATACAAAATCTCTGTAACTGTTCATTAAAATTAATAAAGTAAAATTTAAAAAATTCTCTTCATACAGTCTTGAAAGTTTCTAGAAAATATTCCATGTATATAAAGTATATTTTCACTTGGAGAAAAGCTAGATACTAAATTCTAAAATTTCCAATACATCTAAGATAAGGATACCAACACCAATCTTGACAAAGCCCAATGTAAAAAGCCAATCACGTGTAGAAAAGCAACACACTGAATACGCTCTATTCTTCACAAATCCTATGGAGGCAACACCAGATCTAAGTAGTTTAGAGATGCCTCAAGATATACTTCTAATAATACCTGCTATTGATTTAAGAGAAAAGAAATCCTCTGCAACTTGTTCAATTGCAATAGCCCATCTCCTATAATAATCTGCTCTAGGGCATTCTTTTGATTTGCACTAGTCTTTAGATTGACCACTTGGTTGTAGGTGATAAGGCATGATGGTGAAAGACTGATAAAGTTCTCTCTTCCTATATTTCTTAAATAGTGTTATTAGGACCGATATCATCTAGCAATCGTGGTGTCACAAAACAACTACCAGATAAAAGTGCCTGCAGCCCCTGATGTATAAGGAAAAAAATTACGACATCTCAGGGTGTATTTAAGGTGCATCAAGGCTGCCTGATACAGTGTATTTTATTCCAAATAAACCACCAAACCGTCAACAAACATTGCAACAGAAATAGCTAAATAAAAGGGAAAATTAAAAGGGTGAACCAAGCCTTTTGAAATCTATCCACATTTTCCCTCCCAACTGCCCATTCTCCACAGGCCAAAGAATTTTTTAATACACAGAACTCAGCATATGGCTAATTGCTGTTGTTAGGTGATAATGAGAATAGTATGACTCATAGTAACCTTATGAACAATAGACCTAAACCCTGTCCTATCCTGTGCCATCCTTATTATCCCTAACACACTTGACTCCATTGCATCACTGGATCAATCCATATCATTGAGAAATCTTCCTTGCTTTTGCTAATCCTTCACTTTTCCAAGAATGATTGCCCCTTTTCAAAAAGTAGTTTCTCCTAACACCAATTACTAGAACGTATCTTAATGAAAAAGAAATAAAGGAGAGGCAGAGAGAAAGAGAGGGACACAGAGAGTGACAGCAAGTACAAAGACAAAGTTAAGTTAAAGAGCAACAACAAACATAGCACATTCTATATATTCAGCAACAAAGGTAAACAAGACAATTACAAAATATGCAGAGTACATACAGACGTTTCAACAAAGACATATTCTGATAGTGAATACATATTTTAAAACATGATCGTGATCATTAATCATTAAAACAAAGAAAATCCATTGCCATAAAACTGACTCGAACTCACCATGGCCCTGTGAAACTAAATAGCACTACTCCATATAATTTCCAAAGCTATAAATCTTGATGGCAACATAAATCTTGAGGAAACAGACATCTTTCCCCAACAGAGTAATCAGTGGGTTCAAGTTTCTAACCTTTGGTTAATAATTAAGTATGTAACAAATGTGCTAACAGGTCTTCTAGAGAGAGGCAAATGAAAACTACAATGATATACTATTGTTTCCCTAGAAAAGTGGCAATAATATAAACACACAAAAATATCTAATCAATAGGAAACAACAAATGCTTACCAAATTATAGGTAGACTGGCACTCGTATGCTCTGCTAGTGGCACTGTTAATGCTACAATCACTATAGTAAATGTTATTGTGCTTCTTCAAAATCTAAAGACATAAATATCTTTGACCCAGAATTTCCACTTCCAGATACATATCCAAGAGACTTAAGAGCTATGATATAACAGACAAGCTTTCCAATATTTATTGCAAGATTGTCCACAGAAGCAAAACGATGAAAATAGATGAACTGTTTATCAATGGATGAATGCTTAAGATAGACTACAGAACACTAATATAAAGGAATATTATGCAGCTTTTGTGAATAATGGGAAATCTCCTCCCATGTATTTGAATCCTCTGAAAACCTGCTGAGAGGTAAGCTATGAGTTAGTTCTGACTTGATGGCACACAATAATGATGAAGCATTGATGAATGGAGAAGACATGATATTTAGTTACATAAGTTAATCATACAAGGACAAACATTTGATAGCCCTACTATTGTAAACAGTTAGACAGAAACGTTGTTGTTGTTGTTGTTATGTGCCGTAGAGTCGCTTGCAACTCATAGCGACCCTATGTATAACAGCCCTACACTCTGCTCTGTCCTGTGCCAATCGCACTGTCTCTGACACTCCCATCCCGATTAGCCCAGTCACTGAAACAATCAACCTCCTAGAGGGCCTTCCCCTCCTGGGCTGTCCCTCCACCCTCCCAAGCATGATGTCCCTCTCCAAGGACCAGTCTCTCCTCACAACATGTCCAAAGTATGTTAGACAGAACCTCAGAATCCTTGCCCCCAAGGAGCCACCGGTTTAACCCTTTCCAGGATGAATCTGTTTGTTTTCCAAGCAGGCCATGGTATTCTCAATACTCTTCTCAGGCACCACAGCTCAAAGGCATCAATT
>NW_006400003.1:2675675-2676382 GCF_000299155.1 Elephantulus edwardii
TATCAACAAACGAATGGGTAGAGAAGCTGTGGTATATTCACACAATGGAATACTACGCTGCATTGAAAAACAAGGAACTCATGCAATATTATTCACATATACTTTTTAATGCTCGATAATCTGTAAAACACTAAGGATGGATTTTATCGTATTTATTTTAAATCCTTTTTTAAAGAACCTACAATGTGCAGAAAATTATTTTCCCTTTCATACTACTTTGATCTAGTGTGAGTAGAAGCGTCCCCCAAACACTCATGAAAATCAGTTACAACTGAGCATTAAACTCTTTCTTGACATTCAGATGTCTCCTTCAAGCATCTGAAAGATAATTGATATTAAAATTAAAATAATCAAGAAGATATAGTCTTATTTCTTCCTCTATACATTGTGCTTGCATATGATGCTTGATGCTACTATGTCAATATGTGGGGTGATGGAAGAAACTAAAGGAAGTCAAGCAAGTTTGACAAAATTAGTTTCCTAACGTAAAAATATTACACGTTGAGTCTCTAAAAACTAGAATTTATTTTCACATATTTCAAAGAATAGATATCTGAATTCAAGCTATTAACTCTTTGTGGATTTCTCTTCCCTGTCAATTTCACCCTTTACTAGCTGCTAGAAATTTTTGGGGTTCCTTAGAATTTTTTTAATGTATCTACTGTGTACACTACACAACATTGTGAGTGACAGGATTATATCCATAC
>NW_006400003.1:2681514-2694356 GCF_000299155.1 Elephantulus edwardii
AAAGCTGTGTACAATCTCAATCTCTTCACCATCCATCCTGATGCTGCCAATTGGTCCAGTGGTGAGAATCTTTGTCTTCTTGACATTGAGCCTCAATCGATATTGGAGGCTGCAGTCCTTGACCCTCTGAAGCATACTTATAAATTTTTTTGGTTGTTATTTTTACAAGGGATAAATCTTTTCAAGAAGACTTGTTGTTTGTTAGATACTGTCAAGTCATGCGCAACTCACAGTAACCCTATGAAAAATACACATGAATCCTGTCTTAACTTGTGCCATCCTCATCACAGCTGACACTTTAAACCACAGCTTCAGACACTGTGTCAACCATCTTTTTGATAATCTTCTATTTTGATGACCCTCTATCTTTCCAAGTATTAAGTCCTTCCATGGAATAGCCTCGCCTAGCTACATGTCCAAAATATGGAAGATGAAGGTTGGACATCCTTACCTTCAAGGAAAACTCTAGGAGCATACTTTCTAGGACATAAACTGGGGTTTTGACAGTCCTTATCATATTCAGTACTCTTCTCCAGCACCATAAATCAAAAAACATATATTCTTCTTCTGTCACTGTCCAGCTCTCTGGTGAATATAGCATGTGAATTAGACGATGGACTAAAGCAGGTGCACCTTAATCTTCAAACTGTCATAACAGTCCTTCAGTATATTAGAGAGGTCCCTGACAGCATGATTGCCCAGTGTAATACTTCTCCTGATTTCAGGATTGCTCATACCAAGGGTGTTAATGTTAGCATTAGATAGTTATTATATTTTTTTTATTGTGGGAAAGAATACCAAATAAAGGTGAAGTCTTCATATTGACTTAAACAAAATAAATCAAGACACGTGATAAAGAAGAGGAAATAAGGTATGCCTGGCACAGGCATGGTCTTTGCAATCACTTGATATGTGTCAGAGAGTTGGACAATGACTACAGAGGAGAACTGATGCCTTTGAGCTGTGGTGTTGGAGAAGAGTATTGAATAAACCATGGACTGCTAAGAAAATGAACAGGTTTACCCTGGAGAGGTTAACCAGGCTGCTCTTTGGAGGCAAGGATTCTGAAGCTTCGTCTGACATACTTTGGACATGTTACAAGGAGGGACTAGTCCTTGGAGAAGGACATCATAATTGGGAGGGTGGCAGGACAGCACAGGAGAGGAAGACCTCCTGAAGTGGATTGGCTCAGTGACTGGGGTAGTGGGTTTAGGTGTGTCTGAGACAATTATATTGGCACAGGATAAAGCAGGGTTTAAGGCTGTTGTTCATAGAGTCGCTATGAGTTGCAGATAACTGAACGGCACATAACAACAACAACATGACAAAAGGACAAATTCAGTAAATGATATATACAATTTCATAACAATAGTAATAATAACCAAAAAGATGCATTTGATTATGTGAATAGTAGAATGTATATGCAAATCTGTACAATGGGGTATATGACTGTATCACATGTAGTTACAGTTGTAGAGATAAACTAATTCAAACTTAAACTCACTAATGGGAAGTTGATTCAGACAAACAGTGACCTTCCATCATGTTTCTCAAGTCATATACATTAAGAGATTTCCCACCTTCTCACAAAGAGTTGCTAGTGGATTCCAACCATTGGAGATAAGCCCCCCTTTTTAGTTAAGAAGGCAACACACAGTGGATTTCTACTCCACCAGAACAACAGGCATTTGGAAATAAAAATACATGTGTATATAAAAAAGAAAATTGGGGACACAGTTATGGAGACTTCTTAGCTATATTCAAAACTCATGGAAATAGTTTACTAAATTGAGGGGATTAGGACCCCAGTTTTGTCAACTAACTTACTCAACTAGTACAGTACATTTCACAAAGTTAGTGTTCTACAACCTAGTTTGGTAAATAATGCCAGGAGTCTTAGAAACTTTCAAGTGCCCATTTATAATATAAATGTAAGTCACTATTCATCTAGAATAAAAGACAATGAGGGAAACAAAAGACTCAAAGCCATAAGTAATCCACAGAATTTAAGGTTCAATGAACCACGGTGTCTTCTAAACTGAGACCAGAAGAACCAGATCGTGTCAGACTTTCTTGATTTCATTACATATCTGGCATGCTTACTTACTAATCTACAGTGAAAAACCACTCATTAAAGATTAGTAAGTAAGTAAGTACAAGTAAACCTGGGCTTATTTTGCTAACTGGGTGACATGACCCTGAGTGTCCTGAAACATGGTGTTGGATATCTTATCCTCTCAGTTAATTTTCTCTCTGGGGAATCATATTCAACCTAATCCTTTAAATAGTATATTGATGCTTCCAAATCTTAATGCGTATTTCTAATCCTGATCATTTTACTGAATTCTGCATTTATAATATTTGTGCTTGTCACAGTTAAAGGTGTTTTGCTGTTATAACCAGATGCTTGAAAGAGAAGCTTTTTATTATAACTGCTCTTAGGTAAATCTTACTAGATGATTTGGATTTGACTGCTGAACTGAAACCAGAGCCTGGGCTAAATGAGGAATTATGTCTTGGAACTTGGACTAAAACCTGGACTTGTATTGTTTGATATTCTTTCCCTTCCCCACTCTCCAACTTATTTCTCTAATAAATGCCATTTTCAATAAAAAGAAATAAATAAGATCCAACTTTAGTGTATAAATAGCAAAATGAAATAAGATAATAAGAACAAGTGTGAATAGAATCCCTGTATCTTAGTATTTAATTTAGAATTGAGTGGATTAAAGATATAGAAAGATTCATTATAAAAAACCCATGATGTATTTTATATTTTCTTTTTTCAGATAAAAGTAGACACAACTTTTGTCCAAAAAAATAATCTTTTACCTAGAAATTAATTCTACGAGGAAATAATGTTACTCTTAAAACTAAGGATACTGAAAAACACAATAAACTCTTGTTTCATTATAATTAACATTGAAACAATAATTTTGTTTATATTATTTTGATATGTTCATTTTCTCTTTTTGTTATTGAACAGGGACTATATCCTGGTATTTCTCTCTCTTAAATTAATTTCGGGATAATCGCATAAACTCTAAGATTATTAGTTGTATAGACTAAATTTGTTGTATGTTTACGTGATACTGCTTTGCTTTATCTCAGTCACATAGTAGACTTCATAGAAACGGTCCTGTGTACTGGTAACTTGGTGGCCTAGTGGCAAGAGACTATGTTGCCATCTCAGAGGCATGTGGTTAAAGACCACCAACTGCTCCACAGAAGAAGGATGGGCAATCTCATACTGTAAGATTAACTGCTTCTGAAAATCTGCCAGAGGGTCAACTATGAGTCGGTCCCAACTCTACGGTACACAACAACAGCAACGGACACATTAACACATGCCTTAATACCTTCTTGGGAAAAATTATCTATTTTCAAATCTCACAGAAATTAGAGCCTAGTACTTTGAAAACTTGCAACAAACTGTGGCTAACTCCGAGAAGTATGAGAATCTCAGAGCACTTGATGTGCTTATGCAAAACCTATCCTTGGACCAGGAGGAGGTCATTAGACCTGAGAAAGGAAACACTGTATGGTTCAAAATATAGAAAGGCGTACAACAGGGATGCATCCTATCACACCATACCTTTTCAATCTATATGTTGAATAGATCATCCAGGAAGCTGGACTCTAGGAGAAGGAATGTGGCACATCAGGTTTGGAGAAAGACTCCTCAACAACTAGCATTATGCAAATGACACAACTTTGCCTCCCAAAACTGAGGAGGACCTGAGACATTTGCTACAGAAGGCAAAGTACTGAAGCCTTTGGTATGGATTAAAACTCAACATCATGACAATAAAGATTCTCATAACTGGGCGAAAGGACAACATCACAATAGATGGTGAAGAGACAGAGATTATTAATAGCTTCAGTTTGCTTGGCTCCACTATCAACACTCTTAGTACCAGAAGCCAGAAGATTTTAAAAAAATAAAAATTGCATTGGGAAAAATCTGCTGTCAGGGAACTCTCCAGAGTACAGAAGAGCAACTATGTCAGTCTAGACACTAAGGTGTACCTGATCCAGGCCATAGTCTTCACAATTACTTGCTATAGATCAGAGAGTTGGACAATGACTAAAGATGACAGAAGGGGAATTGATGACTTTGAGTTGTGGTGTTTGGGAAGGGTATTAAACATACCATGGACTGCTAGAAGAACAAGCAGTTTCATCATGGAGAGGGTGAAAGCAGACTACTCCTTGGAGGCAAGGATTTTGAAGCTCTGTGTGGCACGTTGCAAAGAGGTACAAGTCCTTGGAGAGGGACATGTTTGGAAGGACAGTGAGACAGCACAGTAGGGCAAGACCTTGGATGAAATGGTTTGACACAATAACTAATATAATGAGAGTATGTGTGTTGGACTTAGTGAGACTGGCTCAAAATAGAGCAGGGTTCAGAGCTGTTGTACACAGGATCGCTATGAGTCGCAAAAGACCTGATGGCACATAACCAACAACAGTAACTTTCCAAAAGACACAAATTCATAATATTGTTGATTATCAATTTTATACACCATGTAGATACCTCCACAGAAAACAAAAAGCAGTGTAAATTCTTTCATTATATACTTGAATATAAAAAAAATAGTTATTGTTGTTAGGTGTCATCAAGTCATGTAAGACTCAGTGATCTTATGAACAACAAATATTTACCGTGCTTGAGCCCATTATTACTGTTATTATGTCAATCCAACTTCCTGAGCATCTTCTTCTCATTCACTGACCATCCACCTTTCCAAAGATGATGTCCTCTTAATGTTGGCTTGTATCCAAAGATCCAAGAACTGCCTCTTCCTAACAATATGCTCAAAGAATAGGCTTCACCATTCTTGCCTCCAAGAGCACCCAGTTTGCACTTCCTCCAAGACATACTTATTTGTTTTAAGTGTATGTATTACTGAACAATTTTAATTATAGAACAGAAAATGTACCCTCTGGATTTTTTATGCATGGATGATATTTTGCATGTAAAGACATTCTCCTTAAATATCAAGTTGCTTAAAAAAAAACACAACAACAACAAAAACCAAACCACAAAAACAAACAAAAAAACCTAAAACAAAACTTGTTTTAATCAAGTCACTTCTGACAACTCCACATGCTACATAGTGTGTTCTTGGTCTATCATTACCATGGATGCAGATCATCAAAACTTTCCACCTGCCAACCACTATGTTAGTAGCCAACCACCAACCCTTGTTTCACGTGAGGGCCTAGTGAAGTAAAACTGCATCCTTAATGCTGCATCTATGATTTGGGAAGAAACAGGAAATGTAGAGAATAAATGAACATTAATTACTACTACTCCTCACAAAAAGTTTGGAGTGGTAAAAAATAAACAAACATCCTCATTGAATCAACATAATGCAATATTTAGAAAGGATATCACATTGACGTCTGGATGGGCTTAGTCAACCAGTAGTTGGGAGGAAGGGTGTAGCTTAACATTTAACAACCTGTGGCACACAGGGACGATAGTTAAATAAAGGTATAATTTCAGGGCTGGAAACTCTAGTTGAAATTACAGTTTTCTGATACATTTTGCCTATTCCTATTCTATTTTTTTGTAGATCATAACAAGTTATGGCCAACAGAGAAGGATGTGAATCTCAGAGCACTTAATATTGCTTACATGAAACCTGTATCTAGAGCTAGAGGCTGTTGTACAAATAGAGCAAGGGAATGCTGCATATTTTAAAATTAAGAAAGGAATGTGTGGGGTTGTATCCTTTCATTACACTTATTCATTCCATATGAGGGGCAAATTTTTTGAGGAGCTGAAATCTATGAAGAAGAATGTGGTGTCAAGGTCAAAGAAAGACTATTCAAGAACCTGTGTTGTACAGATGACACATCTTTGCTTACTAAACATGAGGAGAACTTGAAGCACTTGTTACAGAAGATCAAAGAACACAAGCTTCAATATGGATTGTGTCAAGGAAACAAAATTCTTACCACTGGACTAATAGGCAACACCATGATAGATGGAGAAAAGATTGAAGTTGTCAATAATTTAATCTTTTTTGGATTAACAAATCAACACCCTTTGTATCATCAGTCAGGAAATCAAGAGGTGTATTGCACTGGAAAATCTGCAGTCAGGGACCTCTCAAAATTAGAGAGAAGCAATTATGTCAGATTGATGACTAAAATGCAGCTGATTCAGGCTATGGCCTTTCCGATCACTTGCTATGCATCTGAGATCTGGACAATGAAAAAAAGGATTACAGAAGAATAGTTGATACCCTAAAGTTGTGGTGTTGGAGAAGAGTACTGAATCCCATGAACTGCCAAAATAATAAACAAGTATGTCTTGGAGAAAGTACAGCCAGAGTGCTTCTTGGATACAAAAATGTTGAGGATTTGTCTTAAATACTTCAGGAATGTTGCTAGGAAAGGCTAATCACTGGAGAGTGTCAACACAGTTGGAAAGGTGGAGAGTAGTTGGAAGAAAGGAAGACCCTCAACCAGGGTGATTTACACAATGGTTGTCACAGTGTGCTCTAGTGTATCAGGAAATGTGAAGATGGCACAGGGTAGGACAGGGTTCAGACTTCTTGTTTATAGGCTCATCATGAGTCATACTCAACTCGACTCAACAGCGCCTAACAACAATATTCAATTTTAAAAGGATTCTTGGTAACTCAGTAGTTAAGTACTGTAGAAGTTAACTGAAACGTTGAGAGTTTAAAGGACGCTCAGCTCTCCACTGAAGTAAGACCTAGCAATTTGCTTCTGTAAAGATTTCAGTCACCAAAATACTATTTGGCAGTTTTACTCTGTATGACGTAGGATTGCTAAGTCCAAACTGACTAGATATCAATACCCAATAAAGTAACAAAGTATGATAACAATTCAAAACCTTCACTTTTATCATTTAATTATATCCTACATAGAGCAATTTGCCATCAGGTTCTAAGGCAGTAATCTAAATACAAGTAAGATACATCATCTGTTAAATGAGAAACAAAGAAATATTGAATAACTATATAAACTTCACATCAAAGACCAAACAAAACTTCCTGTTACTGAGTCATTTTGATTCATTTCTTTCTTGGAAGGAAGTGTAAACTTCCCATAGGGTTTTTAAGACTCTACATCTTTAAAGAAGCACATTCCTCATCAATGGAACAGATTTGAAACTTCACCATGTGTTTAATAGTCACATGTTATATCCACACGACCACCATAATGCCTCAAGTCTTTCAAAAGGGCAAACAATCATAGTATAAATTATTTTTAATACATTATTTCATTGTAGTATCTGAATTGTTTCCTGGCTAAATCACTTCATAGATTTGTAAACTGGTCAGGTCAGGTCATTTAACCTTTCTAAGTCTATCCTATATTCTGTATAAAGTGGAAGTCATTAGTCATCAATTATTAACTATGACAAAGACAAAATTAAACATTAAATATGAAGGACAAATAATAATAACTACTTAAGGAAACACTAAACATGATAGTTTAATATCAAATAATAATGCAAAGAAGAAATCAAGTATTGATTTTATATGTGAATCTTGGACTTTTTTAAAAATAGCAAACAAAAAGCATTTTAATAGACAACATGCTCTTATTAATGCTATCTACCTCTAGGAATAAACTAAAACTAAACTTGAGAGTATTTCTGGAGTATTATATCAAACAAAATTCTTTTTGTAAAGAACATCACAATATTGAAAGCATTATTTTCTAAATCTTTATAATAAACAATGATGAATAGCCTCTGATTTACCTGAATGTCAGAGAATACTAACAGATATAATGATGTCTCAGTCTGTGGGAGGTTAGATTATTAACATGCTCGCCTGCTATCAGAAAGTTCAGAAATACAGGTCAATGCAAAGACCTCTGGGAATTTATAAGTTCAGGTCCACTCCAAGTTTTACCAATCAGTCTTTGAAAACATTATGGAGTATGTATGGTTCTACTCTGATTCAATTATACTGCAATTAAGTTGTTCATACTCAATGGAGACCATTTTTATTTTATGTATTTTTTAAATGAATATACAAAGTCTATACATATGGAATGTACTCAATTACTCACCTAAAATTTGACATTTGGCGACCACCTGGGAATAGATGAAGGGTTTCACAATCTGCTCCATAAGATTTCAGCCAAGAAAATGCTATAGATCAGTCCTAGTTACACATGGGACTCACATGAGGCAGAATTAACTCAAAATGAGCTAGAGAGCTCTAGTAATGAAATTTACAGGGACTGCAAGGAAACACCTTTCAAACAGTTCAAATCCTCCAGTGGTTCTAAGGAAGGAAAATAGATAATCTCTACCCATACAATTTACAACTTCCACACACTTGCTGGAGGGTCAGCTATGATTTGGTTCTAACTCCAAGGCAAAGAGTTTTGAAAGCTATGATCTAATCTATTTATTAATAGCAAAATTCACAAGATATTAAAATAAATTATCAGATATTTCTAGAGGTAAATTTATTAGCAGAATATGTCTCTTTATCTAACTTATAGAAAACACTGATGGCATGGGCAATTTCAAATCAATTTTTTAAATAAGCAAGAATATCTAGATACATCTACTCACCTGACAATTACACTTTCATGTAATAAAGCACATGGCCTCTAAATTTGTCCTGTGGTGAAGTTGCATTCATGCATCTCCTATTCCTTTAGATTTCATTATTGCACTTAAAATATATCATAGTAGAGAAAGCACTCTTTACCAGAAGATTAATTATCAACAAATACTTTAATATTTATACACTTTAAGTAAAGGTAAACACTAATATAATATCTATGAGTCATTGCAAACTTCATCATTGACACCTAAGAAAACCATTATGTTGTAAACAGATAAGTCTTGGAAAAATTGCAGCCAGAAAGATTCCAGGCAACAAAGACAGTGAACTTTGTCATACTATATGTGGTATGAGTACAAATGTGTCAGAGGTGATAAAGATGGTGCAGGATAGGACAGGATTCAAGTCTGTTGTCTGTAGGATCGATCTGAGTCATACCAGAATTGTAACAATATTCCATTGTAATCACGAGTTGAGTACATTTTTTTCAAGATATATTTGTCAACAATGCTATGTTTTACAGAGATTTATCTTGAAAAGAAAAATGTAATCAGCGTGTTCCTTGGAGGCGAAGAAGGTGAAGCTTCATCTGTCATATTTTGGGCATGTTGCCAAGAAAGGCTATTCCTTGGAAAGGGATATCATGCTTGGCAATGTGGAGAGTCAATTAAAGAGAAGAGGACTCCTCCAACAAGATGGAATGACACAGTGCAGTAACAGGCTCCAGCGTGTCAGAGATGAAGGGCAGAGGGTCATCTGAGGAAAGCAAGAGCCTCAACCAGGAGGAATGACACAGTGAGTGCTGCAATGGGCTCTAGGACATCAGAAAGTGAGGATGGCACTGGATAGGACAGGATTTTGTTTTGTTGTTCATAGGGTTACTATGGGTCTTACTAGAAGTCACTTAACAACTACATTTACTTTTATAACAACATTTTTGTAAATAATGTTGTAACTTCTAATTTAACCAATGTAAAATGAAATCAGACCTCTACTCAGAATATTATTGCTTTTCAATTTTTGACTCATGCACTTTTAACTTGTTAGTTAAATTTGTATCTTCTAGGCTGCAACACTTCCATGCTACATCTTCAAGGATATGAACATGTACGGCTAAGCACAACTGATAACAGTGCATCTAAATTCCAAAATCAATCTCCATAATAGTCTAAGTGTTTCCTACTGCCAAGGGGGCCCTTTAGAGTAGTGAGAGAAGACATTCACCCTGAAACCCACAGTGTCCATTTTCAGCAGGAAGTAGCTAAGAGAATACGCCATCCCCTTTTCCTTATGAATCAGGGTGAAGTCTCTCTCAGGGAGAAGTGATAGGGAATGGCAAGGGACACACTGACAAAGGAGATTAATCAGAACTGGCTTTGACAAACACTGTGGCAATTGGGCAGACATTGGTGGGGGCAAAAAAGAATGAACTGCGGATGAGGGTGGAGAAAACAGTGCAACAATGAATGAATGAAAACCCAAAATCTTCATTAAAACTAATACAATTTAATAAAAAAATGTGTACCAATGAGGGAGTTTTTCTTTTGCTTTTCAAGGAGAGGAGCAAATGGGGGGGGGGGAAGGGGTTTGTGCGGGGAGAAGGGTGCAACAATGAATGAATGGAATCCCAAAATCTCTGTAGATGTTCATTGAAATGAAAAGTAAACAACCTAAATTAAAAAAAATTTAAAAAAAAATGAAATCAGGTCCATATGCCTATTAACTATGATATAATTGTGTGTGTGTGTGTGTATACATGAGAGAAAATGAGAGAGATTAAAAACATATATAGGCAAGACTAAAAAAATCTATATTAAAAGTCAAGATAATTGGTATTTTAAATCTACACTTATTTCATTTTTTAATTTTATGAATACATTTGAACTTTTTCATTATATGTAATACTTAATAGATGTCTAAATACAAAAACGCTAAAGACAAATTGAAAACTGCCTCTCTTTTCACCATCCAGAATGTATCATGTTTAATAAATATTGATATTAGCAAATATATACATGCATGCATACATATATACATACATGTCATGAGTATAAATAGTTTTGAGTACTTGAAATCATGATAGGTGTATTACCTTGAAAATTTCTTCTATTCAAAATTACATAATTATGCTGATTTGTTGTATATAGAATAATGAACAAAACATCTGCTATAAAAACTCTTGCAATAAGCAGTGCACATGAATAAACACACCAGAATGCCAAGAAAACATATGAATTCATATGAAGAGTTCATATGAATTACAGTACAAAATGCCATGAAATCTTGAAGACAACTACCTGCCTGTTTAACTGATTGGAAGAGATTCATAATTGCCCCTATCCAAAAAAAGATGATCAAACAGAGTGTGGAAATTATAGGAAAATATCACTTATATTACACACAAGCAAAATTATGCTGAAGATTATAAAAAATGACTGGAATAATACATTAAGCGAAAACTACCAAAAATACAAGCTGGATTTAGAAGAGGTTATGGCACTAGATTGCCAATGCCAGATGGATTTTAGCTGAGAGTACCAGAGAAATGTCTATACTGTAGATTGCCAATGCCAGATGGATTTTAGCTGAGAGTACCAGAGAAATGTCTATACTGTGCTTTGATATGTAAAGGCATTTGACTCTGTGGATCACTATAAATTATGGCTATTTTGAGAAGAATGGGAATTTCAGAACACTTGATTGTGCTCATAAGAAACCTAAACTGGACGAGGAGTCAGTTGTTAGAACAGAGCAAAGAAAACACTGCACACACGGTTCAAAAGTAGGAAAGGTGTGTGTCAGCGATGTGTCTTGTCTCTATGCCTTTTCAATCTACGTGTGAGACAAATTATTTGAAAGTCTGGACTTTATGAGGAGGAATGTGGCATCAGGATTAGAGAAAGACTCATCAACAACCTGTTTTATTCAGATGATACAACCTTTCTTGCCAAAACTGAGGAGGATATGAAGCATTTGCTGCAAACAGTCAAAGACTATAGCTTCAATAAGGATTGAAGCTTAACATCAAGAAGACAAAGATTCTCACCACTAGATCAATTGGCAACACCATGATAGATAGATGGAGAAGATAACGAACTCCTGTTCATTAAAAATTTCAGCTTGACTGGCTCCACAATAAACACTGAGTACCAGTAGTCAGAAAATTAAAAGATTAATTGTATTGATCAAGTCTGCTATCGGGGACCTTTCCAAAATGCTAAAGAGCAATAATGTCAGCCTAGAGACTAAGGTACACCTGATCCAGACCATGGTCCTCACAATTAATTGCTATGCATCAGAAAAATGGAAAATGACCAAGGATGACAGAAGAATTGATACTTTTGAGCTGTGCTGGAGAACAGCCAGGAGAACAGATAGGTCTGTCTTGGAGAGGGTGAAACCAAGTTTATCATTGAAGACAAAGATTTTGAAGCTCCATCCCATATACTTTGGACACATGACCAGGAGGGACCACTCCTTAGAGAAGGACATCATGCTTGGAATGATGGAGGGACAATGCAAGAGAGGAAAACTCTGGATGAGATGGATTGACAAGAAACTTGGGGCAATGGGTTTAGGTGTGTCAGGGTCAGCGAGACTGGCTCATGATAGTGCAGGGATTAAGAGCTGTTGTACATATGTATGCTATGAGTTACAGGCAATCTGACAGCATATAACAACAGCAACAACAACATGATTTAACATTTCAGACATTAAGCTAAAAGATTACTACTAAAGTTGAACGTCTGAGTTGAAATGAATGTGCACCTACACAGAAAAATGGAGTTGTTTACTCCTGCCAAACAAGTTGTTCACCTTTATAGATCTTTGTCTATATTAAAGATTCAAAATTATAACACTTTTACCTACATTTTGCTAACATAATGATATTGGTCATCTACAAGCAATTATTGCCTTTTTTTCCTTATTGATTTTAAGTGTCTGTATATTAAAGATCTCCTCATTGTCTGATTGTCTTGTTAGTTCTTCCTTAAATTCGATCTTCAATATAATAACTTGTGCCTATTTCTATCAAATGATAATAAAATCTCAGTCACTCTGGATTACTGTTACTAGTACAGCATCCTGAGTCAATCCTATCCTTCCAAACTACTATGTACTCAAAAGTCAACTGATTTTTTTCATTCTCAAGTCAAGGAACCAAAATCAACTGATTTATATTTTAAAATAATAAGCACATAGAATAAAATCTTATGTCATGAGGATATAAGCATCTTTTTTAAATTGTTGATATTTTAAAGAAATAGA
>NW_006400003.1:2694456-2760539 GCF_000299155.1 Elephantulus edwardii
GGAGAACATCAAAGATACCACCCATGAAGTGAGCAAACATTCATTACAAAGATGGAGGAGAAAGAAAACTCTAAAACAGATGTCAGAAGAGAGTATGAAATTTAATTGGAGAGTCAAGAAGCCAAAACAAAAAAGAAGAGACTCTGAAGCAAAAGAGCTGAATAAAAGATATCAAAGGGAAGTTTGAAAAAAGAAAGGAAAATATTATAACAAATGTTCAAAAAGCTGGAGTCAGAAAATAAAAATGGTAGAACTCACTCAGAATTTCTCCAGTTCAAAAACATTGAAAAACCAATTCAAGCCTCAAGTTGATATACTGAGAGATACTATGGGAAAAATATTAAATGGTCCATGAAGCATTCAAAAAAAGATGGAGGGAATAAACAGATTCATTGTACCAAAAATAAATAGTTAACACTGAAAAATTTCAGGAAATGCACTGGCATAAGATAAGGCCTCTGGAATCAATAGAATACCAACTGATATGCTTCAACTAACAGATTCAGCCTTTGATGTGCTTACTGCTCTATGCCGAGAAATATGGAAAACAAAGAGGAGGGTGTGAAACACCTGTTGTAGCAGATCAAGGACTACAATCTTTGGTATAGATTATATACGGATATCAAGAAGACAAACCCTCACCACTGTACCACTAGTCAATATTATGATAGATGGTGAAAAAATTAAAGCTGTTAATTATTTTCTCTTGTTGGACCAACAATTAACACTAGTAGTACCAGCAGTTAAGAAATCAGGAGAAATAGTGCACTGGGTAAGTCGGCTGTCAGGTTGTTGTTGTTGTTATGTGCCATCAAATCGCTTGCGACTCATAGCGACCCTATGTACAACAGCCCTAAACTCTGCTCTGTCCTGTGCTAATCTGAAAAGAAATTATATCAGTTTGAGGAGGACTAAGGAGTGTTTTGTTTTCATCCCACGGTCTCAGTCACCTGATATACATCAGAAAACCTGACAATAAACAAAGACGATAGAAAAAGAATTGATTCCTTTGAGTTGCGATGCTAGAGAAGAGTACTGAATATCCTATGGACTGCCAAAAGAACAAACACATATGTCCTTTAAAGGGTGAGGCCACAGTGCTCCATGGAGGTAAGCATGATGAGGCTTCATCTTTCAATTTTGGACATGAAGCTAGATGAGGCTATTCCTTGGAAAAAGACACCATGCTTGGAAAGATGGAGGGTCAACAAAGGAGATGGACTGACGCTGACTTCAGCAATGGGTTCTACTGTCTCAGAGACAGAAAAGATGCCAAAGGATAGGGCAAGTTTCAGGTTGAGTGTTCATAGGGATGCTATGAGTCATACTCGAATTGAATGCACCCAACAACAACAACAACAATGGGCAATTTATATATGAAAACATGAGTTTCAGAGAAGCTGATTAACTTTTTGAACATCAAAGAAATAATAATAAAAACATTAAGAATTTTCTGTCCAGATAACCTGAAAGTCAAAGATCTTTGTTTTACTCTACAGCAGAAAGAATGAACAAATATGGCAGAAATCTCAAAATAAGTATTCTTTCTTTCATCTTTTATTTTCCTTATCTGAGAAATAATTCCTAGGAGTTTCTTTTTTTAGCCTTAACGTAATGTTTCTTACATTTTTCTGACATGTTTCTGAGCATGATTCATGGGTCTACAAGAGTCATCAGCACACACAAACATAATGACTAGCATTAGAGAGTGCTCACTTCATTATTGTAACTCAATTTTCTCAAACAGCAAAATAATACCCGTGATTCACAGCAGCGTGGTTGTAAACCAGAGCTCTTTATTTATGAAAGAAACATTTTGCTTCTACTGTACTTATGTATAAGAAAACATGTCCAACAAAATTAATATATTTGTCATTTTAAAAAGAGTCACATCATAGTTTTTTTTCCACTTGATAAATTTTCAGAGCTCATTTGGTTTAATATTCTTAATTTAATTGAAGGAATTGATAATTTCATCTATTGTTAATTTTAATATTTTATGTTTTGAAGTACACATTTCCTTAAAATGAGTGTATGGTTCTAATTAATTTCTATTATGCTGCCTCATTAATTATTCTGTTATGCTTACAGGATTTGTGAATTTTTTTTCAGTATATGTTTAGTGGTCATTCTCTTCAGAGAATAAGTCTTTGTTAAGTTTTCTCTGAGTTTAACTGCATTTCACAGAGATTAAGAAATACTAAGTATCCAAATCTGTGCTTTGTACATATTTTCTTCTTGTACCAAATGATTAACCATAAATGCTGTGTTAAGTATTCCTCAAAGTAAAATAAAAAATAAGGTAAAATCTTCCAGGGAGTACGTCCTTGGAAGATTTTATCCCCCAATAATAGCTGTTTTGTAAAACTTGGACTTTCTACAGCTGCTGAATCTTTTGAGTTTCCTAGGAGACTGTAAACTAGCATTACTTTTTTTACAAACGATGAAAGCTCTCTTCAGTCTGGGGCTATCCCTTGTAACTTCACAAGAATGAAGCCTTTGATAAGGATACTAGACAAAAATGCTGTACATTAGATGATGGTACTTAACATTCTTTATGATGGATTTTTCATCAAATAATAATATGACAAAAATATACTAAGATGATAGGATATGTTGCATAATTATATACAAGGATTCAAAAAGCAAACCTTTAAACACAGTATTTCAGGAAAACAATATACACAGAACAGTGTTTTTCTCTGTTCCTTCCTCAATTCCTGCTTTACCTTCTTTCTTTTTCTCTCCCTCAATGTTTTACACTTTCAAAGATAAAGCTGATATCTAAGTAAGTGTGATCAGTTAATAATAAGCACAAGAAAATAAAATACATATTCTAATTTACAACTACCTTTTATTTTACATTTTTATGTGCTTTTTGTTTTGAAGTAGGAGCAGCATTCACTTCCTAAACAAAATGCCTCCAGAAACTCCATGAACTTTGATAAATATCGATAGTTAAAGAAAGGCTTAAGGCCTTTTGTTCATAGGATCACTGAGTCAGGCTCAACTCAAAAGCAATCAATAACAACAATGTACAATGTTTTTGTGCATATTTCTGTGCATCCAATCATTATACACTTACATATTATTCAATTTACAGGTATTCTTTGCCTCTGTATATTCTATTTTAAGGAATATTAAGCAAAATATATTATTTATCATTTGCATCATCCTTAAGTTAAAATAATCTATGGAAATGCACTTTATATTGTGTAACAATATAATGATTAGTAAAATAATTGTCATTATTCTATATTCTGAAAATAATCGCTCAAAATATAAATTAGGATACATACACAGTGTGTCCTCAAATACAGTATATCCTCAAATGAATGTGTTTAAATTTCACTAAGGGATTATAACCAGGATGTTAATGCAGCAAATTAAATTCATTAGAATCTAAGACATTATCACATTGGATCCTAGTGAAACATTATCTGTTTGTTATGTTAAAGAAGATGGAACCTGACACAGCTCCTTAAGAGAAATGAACTCTAAAGGAAATATTTTGTGCATGTGTATGGATGCTGGACAGGCTAAAAGAAGACAAAAGAAAAGTCACTGGGAGGATTCATAGGCAAAAGAAACTAAAAAAGGAAAGCGTGAAAGCAGGGGTAAGGAGGGAAATAATTGGAGTGAGGAGAAGTCGTGGCAAAAATGGTTAAGTGTTTAAAACTTTTCTACTAATCAAATTTTGGTCCTTTGAAGTGCTTTGGAACAATAACCTGTCAAACTTTTGGAAGATCACAGCTATTGAAAACTCTATAGAGCCCACTTCTTTTCTAAAGCAGAAGACATAATCATGAGTATGGACCAATTGTATAGCAAATATTGGGGAATATTTTAAACAAAATGAGAGGTAAAGAACATCACAAGACATTAGAAAGAAACTGGACCCCTGTTTGAGAAGCAGAAAAAATATTTTCTATTATTATTCTCTTGGGCAAGATACTATTCTGTGTGACAAGAGGAGACCTTAGAATGAAGCATAAGTAAACCTACTTGAAAGTTTTGCATTCATGGTAGTCCGTGTTAGCATTTCTATAAGGCCTAATGTAGTTTGTTAAGGTTGCTTGTTTTATTATCCAGTTTTTCTGACTGGCATCCACTGATGAACACATCTTCTTAACCACAGAGGAGTCTGTTAAAATTATTACTGCTGACATCTACTGATATATCAAGAGTTTAATTTCCATTTCTGGTTTTCAGTGAATGCATTCTGCAAACTTTAAATGATCCTTATATTATCTCATTAAAATTTATGCTAGACATATTTGAGGTGTCTTCTTTTTGGATCACTGAGTGGTAGGAACTGGTAAAGTATGGCTTGTCAACTAATAAAATATTGGTAGTTCATGTAAGACATCTCAAAAGAAAGGCCTAGATTAAAAAAACTCTGCCTTCTAAATATCAAATAATGAAGACACATTAGTGTAAAAGTCTACTCTTGTTGTCACTAGTGGGAATTTTCTCAATGGTAATTTGTTACTCTTTTTCCATGTTAGTTACTTAAAATGTAGAAAGCACAGATAATTACATATTCATAAGAATGGTGTGAAAAACAGCATATAATCTTTAAGAACTTTGCATAAAATCCAGTATAAAATTTTTAAAAAGAGTTAAATTATTAATATTTTTTTAAAAAACTTAAATTTTAAAATGATAGCTTTCATCAAGAAGTCAAAAACTCTACCAAATAAGGCCCCAGGAATAGATGGTATACCAATTGACATATTTCAGCTAACAGATGCTGCCCTGGATGTGCTCACCAAGTTGTGCCAAGATATCTAGAGAACAACTACTTGGCAAACTGACTAGAAGAGATCTATATTTGTTCCCATTCCAAAGAAGGGTGACCCAACTGAGTGCAGAAACTACAGAACAATATCATTGATTTCACATGCAAGCAAGATTCTACTGAAGATTATCCAAAAACGACTGGAACAGCACATCAGCAGAGAACTGCCAGAAATCCAGGCTGGGTTTAGAAGGGGTCATGGTACCAAGGATATTGTAGCTGATGTTAGATGGAACTTAGGTGAAAGCAGGAAATACCAGAAGAATGTCTATCTGTGTTTCATTGATTATGCAAAGGCATTTGACTGTGTGGATCAAAACAAACTGTGGCTGACTCTGAGAAGAATGGGAATACCAGAACATTTAGTCATGCTAATGAGAAACCTATACTTGGACCAAGAGGCAGTAGTCAGAACAGATCAGGGTAACACTGCATGGTTCAAAACTGCGAAGGGTGTACACCAAGGATGTGTCCTATCTCCATACCTTTTCAACCTGTATGCAGAGCAGATTATCCGAGAGGCTGGCCTCTATGAGGAGAAGTGTGGTGTCAGGATTGGTGGAAGATCTATTAACAATCTGCGTTATGCAGATGACACAACCTTGCTTGCCGAAACTGAGGAGGACCTCATGCACTTGCTGCAGAGGGTCAAGGACTGCACTCTTCAGTATGGACTGAGGCTCAATGTCAAGAAGATAAAGATTCTCACCCTGGACCAATTGGTAGCACCAGGATGGATGGCGAAGAGATTGAGATTGTTCACAGCTTCAGTGTGCTCGGCTCCACGGTCAACACTCTTGGCACCAGCAGCCAGGAAATAAAAAAATGTATTGCAATGGGAAAGTCTGCTGTTACGGACCTCTCCAAAGTGCTCAAGAGCAACGGTGTCTCTCTGGAGACTAAGGTGTTCCTGATACAGGCCATGGTCTTTGCAATCACTTGCTATGCATCAGACAGTTGGACAATGACTAGGGAGGATAGAAGGAGAATTGATGCCTTTGAGCTGTGGTGCTGGAGAAGTGTATTGAATGTACCCTGGACTGCCAAGAAAACAAACTGATTCATCCTGGAGAGAGTTAAGCCAGGCTACTCCTTGGAAGCAAGAATTCTGGGGCTCCGTCTGACATACTCTGGACATGTTGTAAGGAAAGACAGGTCCTTGGAGAGGGACATCATGCTTGGTAGGGTTGAGGGACAGCACAGGAACGGAACACTCCCTATGAGGTGGATTCAGCTGTTTCAGCTTTCTGCAGTTAGCAATCCAGTTTTGCAAGCACCATTTGTTGAAGAGGTTGTCATTTACTTCCCCATGTGATGTAGTTTATTTCCTTGTCAAATATCAGTTTACCATACTGGGTTCCCAATTCTGTTCTGTTGGTCTATGAGCCTTTGTTAGAACTAGTAGATAAATTTAATAGAGGGGCAGGATACAAAATCAATACCCAAAAGTCAGTAGGACTCCTCTATAGTAACAAAGATAACTCGGAGAAGGAAACCAAGAAAGCAACACCATTTATAATAGCCAACCACAAATTGAGATACTTGGTAGTGAACCTAACTAGGGACAGAAACGACCTATTAAAAAAAATACAGAACATTTTTGAGAGATACAATAAAAGATCTAAATAAATGGGAAACTATTCCCTGTTCATGGATGGATAGGAAGACACAATAGTGAAAATGACAATCCTACTAAAAGTAATTTCCATGTTCAATGCAATCTGTATACAGATATTGAATTCATTTTTGAAAGAGATTGAAAGGGAAATTGTCAAGTTTATTTGGAGAGTAAAGAGACCCTAAGAAAGCAAAGCATGTCTGAAAAACAAAAACGAAGTGGGAGACATAGCACTTCCTGATCTCAAAACCTACTACACAGCATTAGTGACCAAAACAGTATGGTACTAGTAAAATTATAACCTTTTAAAGTTTAAGGGTATAATTATCATTAAGTGATTTTAGATTTTTCAGTTATACTGGTATGACTTCAACTGAAACACATAATCTATTCTACTATTATTTACTGGAACACTATCAGCTCATTAAATGGATATTTAAACAACAGAAAGTACTTTAACATGAACAATAGATGATAAATCAAAAGTGACAGAGGTTAACTTCTGTTCTAGAAGTATACTCATAGAAGTGTATTTAGGGAGCATGGTAAAAGCACACCTGGTAAAGCATAATTTGATTAATTACTTCCAGCATGATTTCAGCCAGAAAAGGTCATGTTCAACAAACCCATTACAATGCTTTGAAGTTATTACTGCCACAATATATTCTAATTCATTGATAACATGGTCAGGCTTGATGAAAACTCTGCATGGGTTTTTTTCTTGTAGTATTAAATATCAATATAATGAGAAGAAAGATGACAGCACTGGAAAGGAAAATTAGAGATTAGTAAGTAATTCTTCATGATGAAGATGTTTTTAACAACTAGGGTAAAATCTGTGTTATCTTTGATCATATTGAATGTTAACAGAATAACACTGTTATAATAAATTTTATGACTATAAATTCTGACACAGAGAATTTCATGGTAGAAATATACTAGAATAATGTACTTGGAAGCTTGGGTAAAATAGTGAACAAGAGCTCTTTAAGATTATGATCTTTATCTTTCTGTTAATGAAGAGAGCACACTACAACACAAAGAAGAAAGATTTATATATATATATGTATGTCACTTATGTTGAGGATATACAAAATTACAATAAAATATGCAATATTTATGATCAATTATTTTCAAATATCTAAATAAAAATTAACCTAAAGCAACTTTTAAAATATCAAAAATTATATCCAAGAGTCAATTAACGGGTAATGTTTTGTGGAAGATTTCCTATAGAAATAAAACAACATAGTTTTTTAAGCCTGAATTCTATATACTTTAGGGATGCTGTAGGCTAAATTCCAGACCACCAACATTAAGTAATTACTACAAAAAATGCATATGTTTTTTATTGTTTCCTAGTATATAAAAAGTGTTTACACTATACAGTGGTGTTTACCCTTCTGCAGTGTGTATTACTATTTAAGCTTTTCTGAAATCATTTTAGAATTAACAACAGCAACAATACTGTGTATTAAATAATATTTTTCATAATTAAACAGACTTAAATACATTTCAAAGTATCCCAGTTCTCATTTCTTCAAATGACAGTTGCTAAATGTGTGACAAAGCGACATAAAGGGAGCAGCACATGCTGTTAGAAAAGTAGTGCTGATAGACTTGATGAACAGAGTTGCCACAAACCTTCAATTTATGAAGTTACAACATATGCAAAGTCTAATAATGCAAAGTAGAATAAAACAAAGATCCAAATATGCATGGTTATATATATAATTTAATAGAATGCAAAATGTATACAATTTTTATGATATATAAAATATTTTAATAATTTCTTAGTTGATTCTGGAGTTTAATTTCCAATGATGTAAAGAAAAACAAGTTTTGACAAAGTATTTTATAAAAACTTATGCAAACAGTTGTAATTTACAGAAAACAACAACAGAGTTTGTAAAACTACTGATGATGGTGTAATCGCATTGATGATGTATTCGGGCTAAGTTCAGTTTTTTGTCAACTGTCCTGTGTGTATTCTTGAAAAAGATGCCTTGATACTGACTGATGTAAGGAAAATGTATTCTTATCCAATTATTCAGTAATATGTCTGGAATGAGTTATTGATGCTGGCTTAGTGTAAAACATAGTTGAAGAAATATGTGGAATGTTGTACATTGATCAAGAGTCTTTATCAGTTACCATTAGCACTAACAACCGAGCCGAACAAAATGCTGTACAAATACTTCAAGTACTTAATACTTTCGACGTTAAACTAAAATCTTTAACTCATTGTCATCGAGTTGGAACTGATTCATAGCTGATCTTCCGGGGAATTTTCACAGACCATAAATTACACAGGAGGAGACTGCCCATCTTTTTTTTTTCCACGGAGCAGTTGAACAGCCTGGCTTGTACTTAAAAGCGCAACTCTTTATCTACTAAGGTCCAGGAGCTGCATTCTGTTAGGCTAAAAAGTCAACATGGAAGTTGAACTCAACTCAGAAATTTCTATGTCACGACATTTCCAAAACCATAACTCAGAAAATCGTATGTCAGAACATTTCCTGAAACCAGAACTCAGAAGTTTCCATATCAGGACCTTTTCCAAAACCAGGAAATTTATGCACCAATGAGCTTACTGCAACGCCAACTCACCTCATAACTCCCTAAAACACACTTGCTAAAACCTCATATCAGCTGTCTTACACCCACCCCCCTGCACAGCTCCTGCGCGGCTCCCATGCTGAGTAGTAGCCTGGCGCACAATAAACTTTGAGAAATCTTTCTACCTCGGCGTGATTCTTGGCTTCAACACTAAACCTTTCACCTTCTTTTTTATTAGCCAATTTAAATCTAACTATCTATCTATATACTAGAAACTGCTGTCTTTGCCATTTGACAGACAAGGAACGTGAGAAAAAAGAGGTTAATTAACTGATTAAAGCTAAATGGCACATAAATTATGGAGCTTGAACTTGACTTAATGCATTAAGGTTACAGAACAGGACCACCTAACACAAGATGGGCAATCTCCTTCCATGTAACTTACAGCCTCTGAAAATCTGCTTTAGGGTCAACTATGAGTAGGTTCCAAGTCAGTATCACATAACAACAACCACCTAAAACAAAAATAATATGAGTCATAAAAGTGATTTAAGTTTTCTAAGAATTCTACTCTGCCTCGTAACATCATTATGAGTCAGAACTGAGTGAAGTATCAGTGGACTGGACTTAATTTTTAACACGTTGCCTGTACACTTTTAAATTGACGATCGTGCTTAGAAAAACATATATGACACTATACCCTTAATCAAAGATTGGTCTTTGATTAAAGATATCTAAAAAATTAAGTGAAACAGGTAAAAAAAATTAATTACATACTCCATTTAGTGTAAAAGTTTATAGCTAAAGTTCTATATGTGATTCACAAAATTATTAAGTTAGACTTAAAGGTATGTTGACATAGTAGTATTCAAAATTCAGCATATATTTTTACTCACAATTCACTTCAATTTAATTATCCTTGTTCCAACTGCTCAAAAGTCATGCCTGTTTCCAGTAAGTGTTCTTAAATACTAACCATACTGCTTTCCAAAATACCCTGGTAATCTTCTATTTGTTGGTCTAGACCTTCAACTTCTGCTGTTAGTGTAAATCCTCCAAATGATAAGACAAAGTAGTATTAAAATTTTTATCTAGGAAGGAATAGACTACAAACTCACTGTGCTAAATTTCATCCCAGAGGTGATTAAGCAATGGATGCTCTGGTATATTGAGTTTCTAGTTTTACAGCGCTAGAGACTATCTAGAAGTTGAATTTAAATGCCTGGGTTTTTCCCCCTGTTCTCTCAAGACATATTTCAGTATTTGCAAAGCAAACAGTCATCTATTAAAACATTAATGTAATTTAAACTAACAAGTCTATATTTGAAGTAGCTAGCACATGGTGAGCTAGCTACTTAATTTTCACTATTAAAATATTGTACATACATGCTCATATTCATAATAAAATACTAATATTCATATCAACATCTAAAAACACAAGTAGTTCTCACTTTGCTCTGAATTATGATTACTACAGTTTAAATAGTTTAAATACCAGTTCCATAACTACGTAGTTGCTAGATCATACTGAGTGTAAGTAATTGCTTAACACATGAATTTTGCTGCTATCTTGTCAGACCTAAACGACTGTATAAATAAGATGCATATCATGTCAATGGCCAATCATGGAACTATTTCAATAGTATGTTTGTTGTTTGGTGATTGTAGCTGAGTATTCAGCTCATGCTTAGAGAGTAATGTATGCAGTTTTGTTATATATTAATCTACCAAGTATATGTACAAGTGCCAATTAAAGAAAATGTTTTTAAAATAATTAGCCAATAAAACCAAAGGATTAAGAAATAAACTAAATGTGATACATTTGGATGTGAAGGTTAAATGAAAAGTAAATAGAATTGAGGAAAAAATAATCCATCATGGGAATGTTGACAATGATATCTTTCAAAAGACAGTATCTTTTCAAAAGGTAAGCAGTCAAAGAAAATTAGATAATAAAAGCAGATTTCTTGATGTGAATGCTAAAAGTAGTTTTGATGAAAGAGATGAAGATGTTGCAGTGGAAGTGGTGTCACACACAAAAAAGAGGGGGATAGAAGAAAGGAAAAGGCAAAAATTTACAATCTAAAAAGACGAAAGGGGGAAATAATACTGGAAGTTGACGATTCACTGATGCAAGGCCTAAAAATAGACTCCTATCAACTATAATCACCCAATGAGAAAAGAAAAACAATCAGTTTGCACACTCCACTTTATAAAAATTTTATATAGGACAATTTTCCATTTTTAATATAATTAAATTATTAGTTAGATCAGTTTTTTACTGTTTTTTGTGGGTGGTTTTGGTTTTGTGTGCTTAGTTTTCATTGCTTTACAATCTTCTAACTAAGGCTAAGAAAATAAGATATCATTTGGTGTATTGAAAAAGGCTTTTATGTGTAATAGAACCATCATAATTTTTCCACTGATTTTTCAGATCACTTTTTCATACAGTTTCAGCTTATATATGAGATTTATAATCCTGCCCTTGCATACCAAATAAGTGTTGCCTTAAGCACATTAGAAGATGAACAATATTGGATGTTGGAGAAAAAAAATATAAAAATCACTTCCTATGAAGCACTTGAGGTCTTCTTATTGGTTCTTTATGAGATTAAAGGAAATTGAGAAAAACTGGCTATAGCCCTTCCTGATAAGGAAGTTTTGTCATGGTTATCTAAGGAGTTAAATGAAATGAACAGGCCTAGGTAAGATGATTTTTGTAAGACAAAGACAAAATGCAAAGTGAATGAAATATCTCCAAGGATGCACCCAGCAGATAATTAAGTCCTTTTCTGGCTCTCATAAACAGATGTTCGACTCTTATTCCCTTTGATGCGTATCTGCCTCATTAGGCTCCTCTCTCCTGTATTTCACTTTCAATTCACTTTAAACACCTCATCTGTAGATTTCTAATGAGAAAGGGTAATACGTAACAGCCAAGTCTTAATGAGTTTCACTCTACATCTAGTATTAGGATCTAATAGCAATATAAAGAAAACAGTAAAGTAAAAACTCTCTAAAAATTACTATGTGGACTGTAATACTGATACTTGTATAAAACCTGAAATCAAAGACAACAGTTAATTTTCTGACTTGCTAAAGTAAGTTATACTCAATATTTTCACATTCAGTATTTTCTCAGTCACACTGAGTAGTTTCTGACATACTGATTTTTTCTTTATAAGTTTGTGAGTTTTTTTTTAAATTTAGCTGGTATTTAACACTTCATCCTTTGCAGAAAGAAAGACATACTACAAGCTGCTTATCAGTGTTTCCCTTTAAAAACATAGTTTTTACTTGTTTATTTTTAATGTGCTTCCTAAATGCCATTAAAATTTCATTTCTTTTCTTAAATTGAAGCTTCTGCATATTTACAGAAACAGATCAAAATATGACCGAATAAATTTAAATATACACAGAGATAAGTATTTCATATATTTAATATAATAATAAATTGGTCAGTTATACCTGTGTCTCAAGCTCATTTATTTCATTAGTAAAATCCTTATGTGTGTATGAGTACATGTATTTTTCTTTATAATTAAAAATGTCACTCACTTGTTTTGCAACTAAATTAAGTCCTCAAATAAAAGTTCCAAATTAAATCACAAATTGTTTGAAGACAATTTTCTGATTCGTATTACTTCACAATTATGCTATACCATCACTTTGTAACTGATACTCACTTTAATATTTAAATCACTAAATATAAATAATCTGATGCTTTTTTCCCCTTCCTGTTTCAAACACTGAAAATAACAATACTGCTTCTAGGAAGATTAATATAGTTAACTAGTCAACTATTAATAAATCTATATGAGAAAGCTAATTAACTAATTTAATAGGCAATATCAATGTTCAAAAAACTAAAACCTATTTTTGAAGTCAGCAATTGTGTATCTAATATGGACCAATACTCTTCATTATCCACTTATTGTGATTAACGTCCCTGTAGAAACTTTGCCAACTAGAAGTGACTAATTTGAATTTTCTTAAATATTTATAGTTAATTTATCATTTGAAATTCATATTTAAACATGTCTTGCCTACCTTCATGCATAAGCTTTCAAATAATTTCAAATGGAAAATCCTTGTGGAAAACTAATCTGTAATATACATGATTTTAAAGTTCAAAAGAAATCATTAAATTCCCATATCCTGAGAATATACCTTGGAATAACTGCAATCAAAAAAACACACTGAATACTTTTTCATCTATGCAAATCTCAATAAAATCTGAAATTCTAAATAACAGTTTATATTATTAGAAGAGCTATACTTTATACCTCTGAATTTTCCCTATATTTCAGATGACAAGTAGTTCCAGGTAGGATGATTGAAATTTTCCTTGTTGTTGTTGTTGTTGTTATGTGCCGTCGAGTCGTTACCGACTCATAGCGACCCTATGCACAACAGCCCTAAACCCTGCTCTATCCTGTGCCAACCGCACCGCCTCTGACACACCCATCCCGATTACCCCAGTCACTGAATCAATCCATCTCATAGAGGGTCTTCCCCTTCTGCGCTGTCCCTCCACCATCCCAAGCATGATGTCCCTCTCCAAGGACCCGTCCCTCCTGGCAACATGTCCAAAGTATGTCAGACGAAGCCCCAGAATCCTTGCCTCCAAGGAGTAGCTTGGTTTAATCCTCTCCAAGATGGATCTGTTTGTTTTCCTGGCAGTCCATGGTACATTAAGTACCCTTCACCAGCACCACAGCTCAAAAGAATCCACTCTCCTTTTGTCCTCCCTAGTCATTGTCCAACTCTCTGATGCATAACAAGCGATTGCAAAGACCATGGCCTGTATCAGACGCACCTTAGTCTCCAGAGAGACACTGTAGCTCCTGAGTACTTTAGAGAGGTCCCTAACAGCAGACTTTCCCATCACTATACGCTTTTTGATTTCCTGACTGCTGGTGCCAAGAGTTCATCTGTGAAATTTTCCTTAAATTACTTAAAGTAGAGACTTTTACAACAGTTCCTATATTGTTCTGTGGGTAGTTTTTAGGAGCTACCTTTTTGAGGTTTTATTTCTGTTTTGGTTTGATAAACAGTTAAAATTCTCTATTATTAAAATATTCATGTGCATTTAAATTTAATAGCAAATATTTCAATGACATTTTATATCTCAGTAAACTTCAAATTTCAAGTTGTGATTTTGTAAAAAAATATTCCTTTTCTATGGCCAATATTCATGTAAGTGATCAACTTCATACTATACAACCAAGTGGAAAATTGTATCACTTCTATATGATAAAAACTGTGAGGAACATAATATCAATTTAGATAATATATAAATTTATTGGATTTATGTGATATATAAAATAATAAGGAATGTGATGACCATAATTTCTTCAGAAAATTTTTAAGAAAAATGTTCCTTCAGGAAGTTGTATTTTGGGGGTAAAAGGAAAGAAAAACTGTAAGAACATCTCAACCAAAGTAAAAAATGATGAATGTAAAACAGCTTTAAGCAAAACCAAGAAATTTACAGTTTAGATAATGGTAACATTCATAGGGGAAAGTAAAGCTAGGTTGGAAAGTAGTGATGGGAAAATGCAGAAGCCAGAACCTTAAAGGTATCATAACTTTATTTAGATGTTCATATTTTATCACTAAATTAATAATAATTCATTATTTTTATAAGATCAGAATTCTTACATAATCACAGTTGTACTTCCAAAGGAATGTTTTACTGGTTTTCATTTGTTTGTTAATTGGTTTTGAATGGACTACAAGGGATGTAGACATCTATCAAGTTATTACAGCATAAGTAGTAGTTTGGACTAGGATTGAGATTTTGAAGATGAAGAAAAGTGGATGAATCCAAAAAACATCTGAAGTAAGAGGTAAAATCTTTAAGATTTTTTGAGTTGTACATGAAAGAGTGAAAGGTGAGGAGATGCAAAGGAAAATACTAGGATAGCTGTTTGACCAACAGATTTATTTATGGAATACCATTCACAACATAAAATCTTAGAAAATTGTACCTTGGGCATGAGAATGTTATTTATCTAGACTCAGAGACAGAGGGTAACTGATTAACAACTATGTCTGAAATCAACAGATAAGACCAAGACCAGCCAAGCAGGAACTCTCAGGAAAGTTGGAGATTTAATCTGTTCTTTAAACTCAGGAGGCCTCAGCTTCTCTTTAGTGTCCCAGAAACATTTTCTAAGATTTTCTCTGGTGCCTGAAGCTTATCAGAGTCAAGAGTACCTTTTGGAAGGATTGTTCTGAGCAATATTAGAGCCTCTGTGCCTGAGGTTCTGCCCTTCATGGCACTGTCTTCACACCTACTAAAGAACTCAAGGAGATGCATTGAAGAACACTGGGAATCACAATTAGGGGTGGGGTTTTATGAAAATCCAAGAACTTTTTTTTTAAAAGAAAATCCAAGAATTAGAAAACTTAACAAGGATCCCCAACTAAGGTGCTAGCTCTTACTAAATAGCTTAGGATGTATTTTTGCAAACCTTTTAACACTTAATCACTAAAATGTGCTTAAAAGTTAATTTTCAATTATCATTATATAGACAAGACATCAAAAGCTACTTGCTTGATCTCCCTATTTCTCAGTCGACCCTAAATACTAACAGAGGTCCTATTACACAAAGCACCAGGGAATATGATTAAATACAGCAATACCATTAAATGGTATCTGCAGAAAAATATCTGACTGCTAGACTGAAAAGAAAGAGACACATATTAAGGCAGAATCTTAAACCAATCAGTTCTTGGATCACAGGTACAGATGTGAAATAAATATTTTACAAGAAATGAACAACATACATCTGGACATTTTAAGACCTAAACAGAGGATAAGCCTTGACCTGTCTACTCTTAACTTGTAAGCAAGTTAATGTCATTCATAGTGAGGACTCTGAAAGGAGTAGCTTTCTGTCAAAGTTATGAGATTCATGAATGTGAGCCTCAATGGTATGATTCATAAGTTGAGTAAGTTAAGACAGCTCTCTGAAGAGACAGTAAGCATTTCTGTTTCATTATCTATAATAACAGACCCTGAACTTGGCAATCTCTAGCATTCTTTCAGTTTAACTTCATAAATTTCTAGATTATATTTTATCTATTCCTTCCTTGGTACCAGAAGCTAGATTCAGCACAAGCCACCCTAATATTTCATCTGTCCTCCAGTAGAACACATAAAAGATAGTCTTCACATAAAAGAAGTGTCAGGATTCTTGCTGAGAATTAAAGAATAAAGCTAGTTTCAGTCCAAGCAATAATACTGGCTCATGATGAGAAAGTGAAGAGTGAAAGTAAGGATCAGTAAGAAAGAGAGTTGTATAACAGCATTCCAGGACATATGTTGGCCTTTCATTGGTTCCTATGAGGATCAGTTTCCTCTCTCTATCCACAGAGATGTTCAGGTTCTTGTCCCAATATCTTGTTATCCAAAAGGAAGCAAATTCTTACTTGCTATCACAGCTTTGATGTTTCTTGAGCAAAGGATTTATATAATATTTTCTTTTCTTGTTTGATCTTGATGTCAATGACACATCTGTCAATTGAATCCCTAGCCAGACAACAGAAAGACTGTATGCTATTAGAAAGGCTCCTACCAGAAGAAGGTAGAGGATAGGAGAAAAACATTGTTCCCACTGCAGAAGATACTTGTTTGACTCTCATTCTATATGCTTTATATGCTCTGATTCATATCCTATGACTGATCTTAGGTTCTACCACATATAAATCCTGATCTGATATATGACCACTACTGCTGAGTTTTTCTGAGTATGACTACTTGAATTCCTAGACCCTACTCTGACATCTGGCTTAGCTGATATTTTTGGACTTGACAACAATTTTGAAAGTCTCTGTTAATATAGTCTTTGATATTACACTCATTACTTCAGAAATGCCTATGGAATGCATACTAATTCTGTCATTTTTTCTTTTAATATTTTATGGAAAGATTTTTAAAATCACCCTTATTAAAAAGAAATAAAAAACATTTATGCAGGAGCAGAAAAAAACTTTTATGCATCAATTCAATATCTTCAAAACAAAAGCATATGTAATTAATGAAGATGATAATTAAGATAATAAAAGGCCTTAGAGGAAAGATAAATGGATCGAGATCTTAACATCCTCAATTTATTAACTTTCATTTTCCGTATATGTATTTTGACTTTAAAATAGAAACATTTTTTAAACTGGTATTCTTATAATTTCCAGAAGTGTTGCAAAAGGTATAACACAATACATGCACATCGTAAAAGAGTGAGAAAGGAAGAGAGGAAAGAAGAGAATTGCACTGTTAACGATACATTAGTAATAGGCATTTTACCTGTCAGATATTGTTTTAAGTCTGAGCATTCTCATTAAGACAGGCTATGATATGGCCATCCATTTCTGAAATAACAGGCCTTCAAAAAACCTATGTACAATAGAGCACACTTAAGAGCCGACTAGCAGATATGGCAACTGAAGCTGAGCCCTCAAATATGGAAACACAAAGGAAGAGGAACTGTTGTAAGCAAACACTAGTGATCTGAACAAAGAATGTGAGAAGCATGAATGTGGGATAATTGGGCATTAATAAGAAAGAAAAATAATGCACAAATATTGACATACTAGGTATTGGCGAAATGAGGACTGGCATAGGGCATTTTGAATCAGACAATCATATAATCTACTATGCCAGAGATGAAAAGATGAAGAAAAATTAGGTTGCTTTCATAGTTTAAAAAGTGATTTCTAGATCCATCTTGAAATACAATGTTGTGAGTGACAGGATAATATTCATACGCATACAACGAATTCCAGTGAATACCACCATCATTCAAATATATGCATCAACAACTAGAGCCAAAGAAGAGGAAACAGAAGGCTTCTACCAACATTTGCAGTTGGAATTTGATCAAACATGCAACAAAGATGTGTTAATAGTAATAATAGGTGATTGGAATGTGAAAGTTGGAAACAGGGAAGAAGGATCAATTTTTTAGAAACATGGACATAGGCTGAGATTAGGTTTAGGGTGAATCTAAGAAAAGGGGATAAATAATGTAAACTGCATGGAAACAGATGATGAATAGAACTGCTTAAAAGGAACATATAATTAGGTATTATTTGGATGACAACAGTCCAGACTAAGAGCTGCATAGTAAAGTGGACTGGGTGGGGGGATTGTACAACAATGAAAGAATATTTTTTCTCCAAACAGAAAAGTGAACTGGAGTGGGAGGTGGCGGGGGTTGGTGGGCAGGGAGGAAAAAGTGCAACAGTGAATGAGTAGAAATGAAAACAAACAAACAAACAAAAAACCACCAAACAAGGACATGGTGACAGAAATGATGCTGGAGACAGAATGATGGAATTCTGTACAATCAATGACTTATTCCTTGCAAATACTTATTACAAGAAACATAAACTCAGACTGTAGAGTGGTATGCATAGGAATCAGACAGACTATATCTAAGTAATAATCACTGGAGAAGCTCAAAATCCACTATGAAAACTAGGCCAGGTGCTCACTGTGGAACAGATCACCAACTACTCATATGCAAGTTCAAACTGAAACTAAAGAGTTAAGTCAAATCCACAGAAACAAAATTTGACCTTGTGTCTATCACTTGAATTTTAAAACCATCTCAGGAACAGATTTGAGACCTTGAACACTAAAGAGTGAAGACCAGATGGGCTGTTGGAGGATATCAAGAATGCAAAAAGAATGCATAAAGAATGCAAAAAAGGTCATTACAAAGACAGAGGAGGAAGAAAACACCAAAATGTATGTTAAATAAGACCTTAATCTTGCACCAGTGCACTGAGAACCCAAAGTAAAGGGAAGAAGCAAAGAAACTGAGGAACTAAACAAAGATTTCAAGGGCAGCACAGGAAGACAAAGTTAAAAGCTGGAGTCAGAAAATCAAAAGGTAAAAAGAATCAAAAGCCAAGAGTAAAAAAAAAAAAAAATCAAAAGGGCAAACTCGTTCGGCATTTCTTAAGCAATAGGAACTAAAGGCAAATTTAAGCCTGAAGTTGCAATACTTAAGGATGATTTGGGCAGAATATTAAATGATTCAGGAAGCATTCAAAGAAGATGAAAGGAGTATACAGAGTTAAGGTACCAAAAAGAATTGGCTGTTACAGAAGAATTTCTGTATGAAACAACATATGAGCAAGAGCCTGTGGTGATGAAGAAGGAAGTTCAAACTTCTCTGAAGGAATTAGCAAAAGAATAAGGCCTC
Source organism: Elephantulus edwardii (assembly GCF_000299155.1). Lineage (NCBI taxonomy): Eukaryota > Metazoa > Chordata > Mammalia > Macroscelidea > Macroscelididae > Elephantulus > Elephantulus edwardii. Next base: position 2,713,655 of record NW_006400003.1, read on the forward strand.
AGGAATTGCTGACATATCAATTGATGTATTTCAACAAACAGATGCTGTCCTCACCAAGTTGTGCCAAGAAATCTGGAGGACCACCACCTGACCAACTCACTGGAAGAGATACATATTTGTTCTCATTCTAAAAGAAATGTGACCCAACAGAGTGTGAAAATTATCAAACAATATCATTATTATCACATGCAAATAAAATTCTGCTGAAAATTATTTAAAAATGACTGGAATAGTACATCTACAGAGAACTGCCATGTGCATGCTGGGTTTAGAAGAGGTCATGGCACTAGGGATACTACTAACGTTAGATGGATCTTGGCTGAAAGTAGAGAGTACTAGAGGAATGTCTATCTGTGTTTCATTGACTATGAGAGGGCATTTGGCCATGTAGATCACAAAAAAACTGTGGCTAATTCTGAGAAGAATGGCAATCCCAGAACACTTGGTAGTGCTTATGCAAAACCTGTACTTGGACCAGAATCTGGTCATCCAGAAGAGAGCCAGAAAACACTGCATGGTTCTAAATTGCGAAGGGTGCATGCCAGGGATGTGTCTTTACTTGATATATTTTCAATCTATATGTGGAACATATCATCTGGAGGCTGGGCTCTATAAGGAGGAATGCAGCATTAGGATTGGAGGGAGACTCATCAACAATCCGCATTATACAGATGGCATAACCTTGTTTGCTGAAATTGAGGAGGACTTGATGCACTTGCTACGGAAGATCAAGGACTGCAGCCTTAAATACAGATTTAATCTCAATATCAAGAAAAAAAATTCTTACCACTATGCTAACTGGCAGCATTATTATAGATTGTGAAGAGGTTGAGATTGTTAACAGCTTCTATTTGCTTGGCTCCGTCAATACTCTTGGCACGAGCAGCCAGAAATTCAAAAGACGAATTGTGTTGGGAATGTCTGCTGTCAGGGATATCTCCAGAGTACTCAAGAACAATGCTATCAGTCTGGTAAGTAAGGTTCACCTGATCCAGGCCATGGTCTTAGCAATTCTATGCTGTGCATCAGAAAATTGTACAGTGACTAGGGATGGTAGAAGGAGAATTGATGCCATTGAGCTGTTCTGCTGGAGAAGAGTATTGAATATACCATGGACTGCTAAGAGAACAAACAGGGTCATCCTGGAGAGGGTGAAATCCATTCCTTGGAGGAAAAGATTCTGAAGCTCCATCTGACATACTTTGGGCATGCTGCAAGGAAGGATCAGTATGTGGAGAGGGGTATTATTCTTGGTAGGGTGGAAGGATAGCACAAGAGAGGAAGACTCTCCATATTATGGATTGACTCCGTGATTAGGGTAATGGGTCAGGTGTTACAGAGATAGTAAGTTTGGCTCAGGATAGAGCAGAGTTTGGAGCTGTTGTACATAGGGTCGCTATGAGCTGCAGGCAACTTGATGGCACATAACAAAAACCAACAACAACAGTGTTACATCCACAATATAAAATTGAATACAATTTAATAAATATATACATGTATTCTTAGATTTGTAAAGGAAGAATATATTTGTGTGTATATATTGCTTTTGTTATGTGCATTGACCTATGACGCATAGCGACCCTAGGTACAACAGCTCTGAGCCTGTCCTGAACAAGTCTAACTCCAACACACCTACCCCACACCTCAGTTACTGTATCAATCCATCTTATCCAGGGTCTACCTCTCCTGTGCTGTCCCTCCACCCTTCTGAGCATGATGTCTTTCTCCAAGGACTGGCCTCTCCTGGCCATGTGCCTAAAATATGTAAGACAGAGCTTCAAAATCCTAGCCTCCAACGAGAAACTTGGTTTCACTCCCCTCAAGATAGATCTATTTATTTTTTTTCTGGCAGTCTATGTGTGTATACAGTAGAACTATAATATTACTAATGTACCCTGCATTGTATGAAAGTATATAAAATAAAAAAATCTTAGACTATTCGTAGAAAAAAGTATGTTATTGTACATGTTTCCCAATTATGTACCTAAGTGCCCTGGTCACTGCAGTGAAATAACAGAGCACTAGGTAATACTTTAAATTATTATTGTGGGAAGGACAGCACTACTCAACATTTCTCACATGTCAAGCAGAATGCTAGTGGAAACCAATTCACAGTTTCCTATTAGATCAGATTACATTCTTTTCATGTTTGCCTTTTCTTTTTTTTTCCCAAAGCTGGTTTTTATAACTACAACAATACAAATAAAGCAAATTCTGTGAAAAAAAATCAATATATCCAATCTTATTCCATAGTAAGAAAACTTGTGCAGTGCCCAAAAGGTGTACACATAAAATTATTCAGTAATTGGAGTTCTTAAAAATGAATTCAAGACAAGATTTACATTACAATTAGGTTCACTGCTTTGTAAACCGGTAAATGGAGACATTAGATATTCTTTTGGCCACAGGGTCCAATTAAAAAATATTACTGGATATACTAAGGTCTCTGAAACTTATAAAGGTTTGAAAAGCTCCATTTTACATGGGAATCATTTGAAAAATATTTGTCCTTGTGCTAGCTCTTAGCTTCTATATTAAGAGACAGGTATTTAGCAGGAGATGTGGCAAATGATAAGCACCATCAGACACAATCTCAACCTGAAGCCAAAGATAAGTAGATTGAAATGCCATATGATTCTTTCATCTTTCAAATACCTCTTGCTCCATGTAAATGTGCCTAGTCAGTTCTAGTAAAAAACCTCAATATCAAACTGAACCTAGATGGTATCAAAAGGCCAAGAACGGCTAATCCATTCACAACAAAACATTTATATTTACCTTTCCTTAAGAATGACACAGAAATTCTAGAAATATTTCATAATGTTTAGCCCTGTTTGAGAAAAATTGAAATTCATTTATGAGATTTACCATCTGTAAAAACCCACTAGCAGAACAGCTCTGAGTCAGTTCTAACTCAACATCACAGAGAGGGTTTAAAAATAAATAAAATTATTATGCACATGTCAATTGAAAGGGACACAGTTTGAATCCACCAGCTGCTCCATGAGAGAAAGATTGGCAGTCTCTTCCCATGAGATTACTTCCACTGAAAACATGCTGGGTGGTCAACTATGAGTTGATTCTAATTTAATGGCTCTGGCGTTAGGATTTTTAAAATTTTCTATCCATTACCCTAGACCTGACCACATGGTCAGGTAGTAATGTGTAAATAAAATGATATTTTGAGGATCCACTTGTCACCCTTATCTCCCCAAGGGCATAGTATCCAGTTGCCTTAACTTCACAGGGTCCACCCTTGATCAGTATCTTCTACATCATCAACAACTGTGAGGCCAACGGAAGAGAGAGAGCTGACCAGACTGTAGGGAGGCTGTGGCAAGGTGCAGCCTGACAGAGACCTGGAGATGGAGTCAGAGGTAAAAATTATGTTGGCTTGACATTTAATTGAAGGAAGAACTGACCACTGAGGAAACCTGAGGCTTCTTGCATTTGTGTTGCTGGACTGAACCTGAATTTTCACTGTTTCCTTTGGCTTCTCCCCACCCACCCATAACTTGTTCCTCTAATAAAACCCACAACTTTTGAAATCCATTTCAGATCTAATGACTAGGAGAAGGTGGAGCAGAACATGATAGGATATGTTTGACCTTACAGCAATCTTTTTGGTACTGTGGATTTTATTAATGGGGATAGTTTACCTTTCTGGATTTAGTGCAAGTCAGATGCAATCTTTTCAATGTTGTCCTCGCTAATTTTTACAATGATGGGTAGACAAAACAGCTTTTTTTTTTCAATTTCTTACAATATATATTTTTAACTGTGATTTTGATGAAAGTTACAAAGGTTGAGTTTTCATTCATTCATTTATAAACATTTTATTTCTCTTTCCCCTCACTTGTCCCCCACCAATTCATTTTGTATTGTACCTGTTGTTCACATCGTTAACTGCCATACATATAATGCCTAATCATACATTCCTTTCAGCTGATCCTTTCCTTCATCTGTTCCAGCACAATGATCATTACCTAGCCATTCTTTTCTTGTTCTCTCACCTCAGCCCTGACCAATCCTATTTTATAACAATGGTTTTATGTAGTATTTGCCCTTTTGTAACAAAGATAGTCCACTCAGTAAATTTCTTCCACATTAACCTTTGTTATTTAGTATTTTACTAGTTCATTGTTTTTCAGGGATCCACCGTATTCCATTCTGTATGTACTACTTTTTTTTGTCCATTCATTTACTGAATAACAGCTGGGCTACTTTTATCTCTATGCTATTGTGAATAATGCAGCAATAAATATGGATGTGCATACATTTGTCTGTATCACAGCTTTTGTTTCTTTAGGGTTTATTCCCAGTAGCTTAACAGTTGGATCAAATTTCCAACTTTTTGAGGAAGCTTCTGTTAAAAGAGCAAGAATCCCATGGGGAGTGCCATATTTGACCTTTACCAACTTCACAGGAGGAAACTGTTCCCATTCACAGCATCAATAATACAAAACCAACTCCAACGAGGTCAGACATGTCCCCCATGCTCACATGCCTATTTCTACTCATCTCACACCAATATTACTGCTTTCCTGGGTCCAAAATCTCTCTATATATGACGTCAGAGACTAAACAAAGCCATAATGGGGGATATAAAAGGTTATAATTAAGATTAACATCAAAATACAGTCAAAACAACTCTCAAAATGTGCACACAGGCAACTTGGCCTTGAGCTTGCAGTGTTCCCAAGTTCTCAGCCCTGTCAACATTGGCTTCCCACCCACAAATGTCCAATAAAGTTTTCAGTCTTACCACATTATTTTCCTACTACCAAAGTCCCATCTCACACAAATTCTACAGTTCATCCATTTATTTTGCTACTGTCCCGAAGTGTGCCCTACATTTCATCTGGTTGGGGTAGGTTACCTTCCTCCTGTGGTGGTGAAAAAATTTCTTCTGGTGGGGGAAGAATTCCTTCTGCAGCTTCTACTCTTCAATTTATTGACAAGACTATTCAGTCTCCTTGCAGACTGTTGAGACTGGCCAATCCCCTTATGGAATCCCCAATTCCTTTGTGGACAGGCCAACACACCCCATTCACGTGGTCAAATTCACCCGCATAGGAACATCAAATAAGGGCTAGAGAAGTTATATTGAAAGGTAAACTCCACTGCACCAGATCACTTTACATAGGAAATATAACATTTCACATTCCCAGTATCAGTTATAAGAGACTTCCAGTATCTTCAAATCTTTGCTAGCATCTATTGTCTGCTGCCCTGACACAATATCATGAAAATGACAATTCTACAAAAGCAATCTACAAGTTTAATAAAATCCAAATACAGAAAAGAATCCCATTCTTCAACAAGATGGAAAAGACAATTTCTAACTTTTGTTTGACACAATACACTGGGAAAATCTTCAAATAGGGACCTCTTCAAATTATTGAGGAGAACTGATATCGGTTTGAAGACTAAGGTGCATCTAAACAAGGCCATAGTCTTTCCAATTACTTGTTATGCATCTGGGAGCGGGACAATGAATAAGAATGACAGAAGAAGAATCAATCAATGCCTTTGAGCTGTGATATTGGAGAAGAGTACTGAACATTCCACCGATGGTCAAAAGAACAAGCATATATCTTGGAGAGGGTGAAGCTGGAGTGCTCTTTGGAGGCAAGCGCATGATGAGGCTTTGCCTAACATACTTTGGGCATGTTGCTAGGAGGGGCTATTTATTAAAGAAAGACAGGGTGCTAGGAAAGGTGGAGAGTCGGTGAAGAAGAGTGAGACTCTCAACAAGGTGGACTGATTCAGTGACTACTGCAATGGGTTCTTGTGTGTTAGGAGGTGTGAGGATAGCACAGAAGAGAGAGCATTCATATCCTTTGTTCATAGGGTTGCTATGAGTTATACTTGCCTCAATAGCACCTACAACAACTATAACTTTGTCTGGAATGGAAAGAGACTACTGAAAAGGAGAAACAATGCAAAAGGATCATACTTCCTGATCTCAAACCCTACTACAAAGCCCCCTGGTAATCAGAAAAGGCTAGTAGTACACAGACAGACATGTAGATCAGTGGAATAGAATCAAGAATACAGAAATCTAACTATGTTCAATAGATGTTTTACAGGGAGAAATCCAGTCAAACAGGGACATAATATTACTTAGATTTGGAAATTTCATAAGTAAAACTAGATTTTCTTATCAGTTGTTTTTCACAAGTTTTGTTAATATATTTTACATTTATTCATGTTAATGAATATGGAAGGTTTCACTCTTTGCACTACATAGAGCTTATTTTGATGGATATTTTAATTATCTTGAGCTCTGATTTGTTTTGTTACCACCTTTTTCATAAGTATGCCACTAAAGCCAGTCTTACACATATCTCCTGTCTCATTTCGCAGGATTACAAAAAGACCCTTCTATTTCTCCACAGGATATATTCTTTTCATTGAAATCAATGTACTCAAATATTGGTGAAAATTAAATGTATGAATATAAGGATCTACATGAAAATAAAAATATGATTAACACATTTACTCCCTAATACCTTCATTTTTTGTTTTCTTCATTTTCCAATCTTTATGGAATAGCTCTTTCACTGTTGTCATTATGTGCCATGGAGTTAGAAGCAACTCATAGCTGACCCTACAGCAGGTTTACAGAATGTAAACTACACACAGAGAGACTACCAATCTTTCTCCCACAGGGATTTGGTTTGGATTCAAACCAGTTCCCTTTGGGTTAGAAATGAAACTCCTTGCCCACCAGATCATCAAAGCTCCCTGTTTGTAACATTGTTGTTCTTTTGTGCCATCCAGTCAACAAAGATTCATAATGAGCTTTTGAACAACAAATGGTCCCTGTTCTATCTCCATCTAATTTCGCTGTTTCTGACGCACCAACCCCCATTGCCACAGTAGCTATGACAGTTCATCTCATTAAGGATCTCCCTAGTTTGTGCTGACTCTCCACTCTTTACAGCATGATTTCCTTCTCCAAACAAAATGAAATTGTCAACAACCTCAACTTCTTCTAAATTTATCAGGATGATGTCAACTTGCCTAGGGCTGAGAATCTGTTTTCTTTACGTTAAAATTAAATCTGTATTAAAGACAGCAGTCCTTTACATTCTGCAATAAAAGTTTCAAGTCCTCAGTTTTGGTGAGTGAGGTTGTATCATCTGAAACGCAGGTTGTTGATGAGTCTTCCTCCAATCCTGATGACACATTCATCAAAGAGTCTAGCCTTCTGAATGATTTGTTTCACATAAAGATTGAAAAGGTATGGAGACAGGACACAATCCTGATGCATTCCTTTCTTGACTGTGAATCATGTATTGTTTCTTTACTCTCTTCTAATGACTGCTTCATGGACTAAGTATAGGTTTTGCAGGAACACCCTCAATATTTTGAGTTATTATTCTCAAGGTTAAGCCCCCATTTGTTATGATCTACACAATCAAATGCCTTTGTCTAATCAATAAAACACCAGTAGACATTCTTCTGATGCTCTGCTGTCAGCTAAGATCCACCAACATTGGCTATGATGTCCTTGGAGCCTTGGTCTCTTCTAAACTCAGCTTGTATTTCAGGAAGTTCTTGGTTGATGTACTGTTACAGTCATATTTGGACAATCTTTAGCAAAATTTTATTGCATGTAATATTCCACATTAAGTTGAATCACACTTTATGAAAATGAGAATAAATATGGATATCTTCCAGCCAGTTGGCCAGATAGTTGTCCTCCATATTTTGTGGTGCAACCTGGTGAGCACGATCAGGGCTGCATCTACTTTTTGAAGTATGTCAGTTGGTATTCCATCAATTCCTCGGGCCTTACTTTTGACATTTCATTTAGAACAGCTTGAATTTCCTCCTTCATTACCATTGCTTCTTGATCAGATGACATTTCATGAAATTATTCTGTTAGTCAATTATTTTTGGCACAGTTACTCTGTGAACTCGTTATCCTTCTTTTGATACTTTCTGGATCATTCAAAGTTCTGACCATAGCATCTTGGTCTTGAATTTGTTATTTAGTTTCTTCAGCTTAAGAAATGACAAGCGAGTTTGCCTGTTTTGATTTCCTATCTCCAGCTTTTTGAACATTTTATTATAATATTTTACTTTGTCTTCCCCAGCTGCCCTTTAAACTCTTCTGTTCAGCTCCTTATCTTCCTTATTTCTTCCTTTTGCCCTGGCTTATTGATATTTTAGATCAATATTCAAAGTCTCTTCTGATATCTCAATATTTTTCCTCGGTCTTAGTAATGACCTTTTTATATTCTTCCAAGATGATGAGCTTCCAACAACTCATCTGGTCTTCATTCATAAGTCTTCAAGGCCATAAACCTGTTCTTGAGATGATTTTTATATTCAGGTGGGACAGACTCCAGGTAATATTTTCGTTCCGGAGGATTTGTTTTAATTCTTTTTTTTTAGCTTCAGTTTGAATTTGAACATGAGTAGTTGATGGTCTGTTCCACAATCAGCACCAAGCCCAGTTTTCACAGCTGATCCTGAGTTTCTCCAATAATTCACTTCACAAATTTAATCAACCTGATTCCTGTGTGTTACACCGGGTGAGTTATATATATTCTGTTTGTGTTTTTTATAAAAGGTATTTGCAATGGATAAATCATTGGTACAAAATTCTACCATTCTATCAATGGCTTCATTTCTATCACCAAGTCTATATTTCCAACTACTGATCCTTCTTTGTTCTAAAGTTTTGCATTCTACTTACCAATAAATTTCAGACTGCAAAAATTGGTAGAAATTTTCTATATCCTCCTCTGTGGTTTTAGTTATTGGTGCATATATTTGAATAACAGTAATAACAGGTTTTCTTTCTGTACATATGGATATTATCCTGCCACAAACAACACTATTTCAGGATGAATCTAGAAATAGCCTTTTATTACTAAGAATGTGACTCAATTTTTCTTCACTCATTCTTAGCATAGTAGATCATATGACTGTCTGATTAAGATTCTCTTTAAAATAGTAAAACAGAGAGCTCTGAAACCAGTCTCATATTCAGCCGAGTAAAGGAATAACGTATTAGTTTTTCAGGAAGTTCTCATGCATTTTGATATACAAGTTCTTACAATAGTACTTTGTGAAAAGAAAAATATTAAAATAGAAGGATTATTTTAATATTTTTCTTTCTTCAATATTGAGGCTTAACTATAGGAAAGACATGCATTCTACATTATAAGACACCTGAATAGGACACGAGGCGTTTGTTGAAGAAGGTCAAGGACTGTAGTCTTCAATACAGAATGAAGCTTAACATAAGAAAACAAAGATTCTTATCATTAGGCCAATTGGCAGCTTCATTATGGATGGAGAAGAGATTGAGCCTGTTTATAACTTCAGCTTGCTTGGTTCCGCAATCAACACTCTTGGCACCACTAGTTAGGAAATCAAAACATCTCTGTAAAAGTTCACTAAAATGAATAAAATTAAATTTAAAAAACAAACAAACAAAACAAAAACAACAACAGAAAAAAACCCACTGGTCTCTCCTTGCAACATGTACAAAGTATGTCAGATGAAGCTTTAGAATCCTTCCTTCCAAAAAGCAGCCTGTTTAATCCTCTCCAGGATGACCTTGTTCATTCTCTTAGCAGCCCATGGTATATTCAATACTCTATTTCTAGCACCACAGACAATTCTCTTTGTACCATCCTAGTCATTGTCCAGCTCTCTGATTCACAGCAAGTGATTGTAAAGACTATGGCCTGTGTATCAGGCACACCTTGGTCTCCAGACTGATATCACTGCTTGTCAGTAGTCTCGAGAGATCTCTGATAGCAGACTTTCACAATGCAATACATCTTTTAATTTTCTGACTGCTGTTGCCAAGAGTGTTGATGGTGTAGCCAAGCAACCTAAAGCTGTTTACAATCTCAATCTCTTCACTACCCATCACAATGCTGCCAATTGGCTCAGTGGTGAGAGTTTCCTTGATATTGAGCTTCAATCCATATTGAAGGCTGCAGTCCGTGACCCTCTGCAGTAAGTGCTTAAGGTCCTTTTCAGTTTCAGCAAGAAGGGTTCCGTCATCTGCATAGAAGTAATTTCTAAATAATCGAAAATAGGAGACTGAGTCACAGGCCCATAAGTGTCTCTCTGAAAGGGCCAGTAGAAGTGAGAATAGCATAGTCCCTCACCATCCCAGAGCAGAAAGCAGTTAGAAAGCCTGTAGCTTGCCTCCATACTGCCTCTAGGGCCACACCAGCAGCAAGAGTTTTATTTGTTCCTTACTCACAGACTCACAGTTATGGTACCCAAAATGGAGTCTTATAGGGAATAAAATTATAGAGTGGGGGAAGCAAAGAATATCACACAAAACAAGTTCAGATTTTACCCCAAGTTCTAAGGCACAGTTCCTCATTATTACAGGTTTTGCTTTAAGTTCAACAGTAAAATACAAATCATCCAGTAAGGTTTGCCTCCAAGCAAACAAGCATCCAGCAAGTTACAGATCAGCTTTTCCTTCAAGCATCTGTCAATAATACCAAACAATTTTAACTGTGCCCTTTATCTCAGGGTTCCTCTGTTTACACCTTGCCACAGTTTCTTTATAGTACTGCCACAGTCTCTTCAAAATCATCACCAGAGTCTCAACAACAGGGCCTGTTCCAGTCTTCCTTAAGTCTTGTCACAAGTCTTACTCACCTCAAGTGTTGCCACCCAGTGTTGGAAGGACTCTTTATCTTATACTTGTCCCACAGATACTGATGATTTGTAAGACCATGCTGATTTGAAAGACCATGTACCTCCAGTTAAGATAGCTGGAGATAAGAGAAGAATAACTAATGGCTAAAAAGGGCCAACTTGTAAGCTAACACAATAGTCATGTGTCTCCATGATTTGAATCCACCAGTGGCCTCTATAGAATAAATATGGGCAGTCTACTCCTGTTAAAATTTAGAGCTCTGGAAATTTGAAAGAGGGTCACCATAAATCAAAATCAACTAATAGCTTTGACGGTAAGTTTCAACAGTGTATTAATACCAAAATAAACAAACTATATGTAAATTAATATTGTTATGCTATTTTTGAGCAAGAATATAATTCATTCATATAATATGCAGTAGTAGTAAGGCCTAGCTATACGAAAAGCATTATACTCAGAATGGGTCTGCAATGTGAGCAAAAATTTCCTTCCCTCACAGTATTCATTCTAGTATCAGAGACCAAAAATAATTCCTGAATCACACAGTACTTATGTTAATGAAGAGTACACTAAGAGGGGTGTGGTAGGTGAACAATGCAGCTAACCATTTATAGTTTTTAGTAGAGTCTTTTCTATCAAATATCGACATAGGGTCACTATGAATGGTCCAGTGGTAAGAAGTTGTGCTGCAATCCCCAAAGCACCTGGTTTGAATCCATCAACACTCTGTGGACAGTGTCTTCCTACGAGATTTATTTCCTCTAAAAACCTGCTAGATTCAGCTCCATACTGGTTTTGACTTAACAACAACAGTAGAGTGCTCCTTCTATTCAGAATTGACCCATAACTGACACTGCAGTGGGTTTTCAGATGAAGTTTATTGCATGGGATGAGACTGCCCATCCTTCTCCTATGGAACAACTGGTGGACTGAACTGTGTGCCTTTGGGATTACAGCACAGCTTCTTATCACTAGGCCCACAGAGCTTCAGACATAGATATAGAGAAAGAGAAGAAAGGGGAAGGAACAAAGAATATATATAAATACTAACTAGAGATTATTCATTTGTGATTATTGCCTCAGAAAACCTTTTAGAGGTTCAGCTACGGGTAGGTTCCAACTTAATGGCACACTATAACAAGAACATGTAGTTATATTTACAAAGACTCATATTTATGTAAATTCTTGATTGTGTTTTCAAATGATGACTGTTTTCTTGGAAAAGTATAGCTTATCTATATCTAAAACCTTTGTATTTAAAAGAATCTTTGGAGAATCTCTCCCCATTAAAGAAACAAAAGATTACTGTAATATGATTAAACATCTGGTGTACAAACCTATGACTACTGAAGTCGAAGGAACACTACGGAAATTTAGCTTTAATAGTTATGATATGTGATTTAAAATATTAGCTGATCATATGTTCTTAGATGAAAAGATGAAAGAAGAGAGAAAATCATCTCCTTAGGGCACAATCTGCAAAGCAATGCTTTGAAAATCCTAAATGCATCCACATCACCTGGGGATCCAGTGAAAATCAGATTCCCACTCAGTGGGTCCAGATTTGACCTGAAAGTCTGCATTTCCTAAAAGCTCCCAAGTGCTGTTGACGCTGCAGGTACTCTGGTCACAGTAGGAAGAGAAGCTGCTGGAGCTCACTAGCAATTGACAACAGTAAGTCCACCTAAGGTCACACATCTTTTGTTGGCTTTTAACCATATGCTTTTGTTATTTCTTCCTTGATGTCAGCTAGTTTTTGAAATTGGTTTTCCTTGTTTCTTAATATAATCTCTTAACAAAACGAGTGAATGCAATGGTCATGTTGTTTTATTTATGTTTGTTTTCTTTGTTGACTGGGAAGTGCAACTTAACACACACAGAGAAATATTTATGAGGCAAGAAGAAAAACAACCACTATGTTTTACTATACAAACAGATTTTAAGTTTTAAAACATTGGATCTGTTATTACAGATTGGAAGAACAGTTTGTCAGGATGCTGAGTTTGCTTTCTGAAATACAGAACTGGAGAGCTAAATAAAACACCTTCTGAAAGAAGCTGAGTAGAGATTCATGGAGGATGAGGTGTAGGGCAGCCAATAAACAGTGTAAATGTGTAAACACAGACATCAGGAAAATTCAGACAACTGTTGTTTAGGATATCTTGGGCACCCATATTCCAATTTCACTTGCAGACATAAAGTCATTCTGGCACAGGCATTTTATTTCCACTTAAAAATGGATGCTCAGAGAAATGTTCAGGCTTGTTACATCAATATTGGTAGTGAGAGTAGCTCAGGGAACTTACAGAAAGAAAAGTGGTTTTTAATGTGATTCTTTATTGTGGGCTTTGATTGCCACTAATAGCTGGCAGATGGGATAGGTACATTAAAGACAGAAAAAACACATACAAGTTTTCTGGCCAAAATAAGCAGTTATACTGTCAACTGCATCATAACTCTGAGAAGTGAAAAAATTATTGCATGAAAAATTATTCAGAAAGCAAAATTATTTTAAAAGGTCTTTTCTCTGTCAACAGTAAATGTTCTGAAATATTTCTATATGGGGAAAATTTTAATTATGTTTTCAAACGAAGCTTACATTTTCTTGCAAAGTACAGTTTTTCTGGTTCAAAAATATATAAAGTGGTAAGTTTTGAAAGGTTTCTATTTTCTTTCCTTAAAACACACAAGAACTCTACCATAATATATTTAAATATTTTGTTTCTAAACACATGGCCACTGAAGTCTAAAGAATACTGTTTAAGGATATCTCTAATATTAAGTACATAAAATTCAATAAGAAGTTTTGCCAAATACTGAGTAATTAATGGTTAAAGTCTACAACCCTCGAGACACACCTTAAGAGAAAACATAGTGTAGGCTACTGGATTATCTGAAATATATCTGCTTAGATTACAACTGATCATGTTGCTGTTGTTAAGTGCAATCACACTTGTATAACTTTCATCGTTTCTCCAAATTCATAGAGTTTCTGGAGGCAAGCTATTTTGGAAGTGGATGCCACTTCTGCTTCCAAGCTTGTTTAATTTGAGGAGCGCCACCAAAAAACACTGTCCACCATGGGTAACCTTTACCGCATTTGACGCATCAGTGTCATAGTGTTTAGCATTACAGCAGCCATGAGTTACCTCTGTACAGCAAATGGACAGACCAGTGCTATACCACTTAGAAGAATGTTTGACCAAAAACAATTAAAACAACTGATCATAGGCGAGGATATTTGTGAATCTGGATTTTTCTCATATTGTGAAAATTTGAGGTAGTCTAGTTTACATTAATTCACAATGCAAGAAAAATTACTATAAAGAACATTTACTTGAAAATGTGTATCTCATGCATCCAATTATATACAATTTAAAGGTGAATTTTTTAAGATAGTTTGTTTTATGTCATGAATTTTAATATACTCATTCATTCATTGCATTTAAATTGGAACCAACTCCTATTGATTCTCCAAAGGGCTTCTGAGACTGTGTAACACATGAGAGAAGAATGCTTCTCTTTATCTTGTGGGATTACAGGTTTATTGAAAACACCAGGGAAACTCAGCCTTTGGTTTTGCATTGCAAATCACTATGGATTATTCTATTAATGCTCCCTACTAGTACATTAAACAATCCAAAACGAATTAAACTTTTCTATATGTTAAAATCTGAGTTTTGTGTATATAGAACTTTAAGTACATTTTTGTTGGCTTTAAAGGTCACTGTAATGTTCATTTTTCAATTTACATAGGTAATTTATGTTTAAATATTTTTATTGTCAATATTTTATCATGTTTAAACATTAATTAATAATGCCATTAGCTTTATTCATAAATTAAAAGCATGTTATATTAGTAATGCAATACCATACTTTTCCGAATACAATTAAAGTTTCATATAATTTCAACACACACAAAAAGAAATGATAATTAAATATTTACTTGTGGGTACAAAGATTGCATGTATCTGAAAGGTGATATTCCGATAATCAAATATTTACCTTGACTACTTGAAATAATTATTTATGTGATGATAAACTGAGCCCAAACAATTTCATATTTGCCAGAAATTATTCCAAAGTAGACCTTTAATGTGCTTCAGTCCTCCAAACACCAAAGATAATAACAAATACTACATTACTCCATTTTCACACAAAGGCAAGCATTCAAATTCTATGTGCCTAATCATCTCATAAATACTTGGTTTCTAAACACGTGGCCACTGAAGTCTAAATATTGTTCAATGATATCTCTATTATTAAGTAAATTTAATCCAATAAGAAGTTTTGCCAAATACTGAGTAATTAATGGTTAAAGTCTACAACCCCCAGAGATATATCTTAAGAGAATACATAGTGTAGGTT
This sequence comes from Elephantulus edwardii, assembly GCF_000299155.1. NCBI lineage: Eukaryota > Metazoa > Chordata > Mammalia > Macroscelidea > Macroscelididae > Elephantulus > Elephantulus edwardii. The sequence continues at coordinate 2,728,677 of NW_006400003.1, forward strand.
ACTAGATTGTCTGAAATATATCTGCTTAGATTACAACTAAGTTGTTGTTCTCCATCTCATGTTCTCCTATCTCACTGAATCCTCACCTCTCACTGTGCTACCTAGACTGCTCTTTTTCTCAAAGTACCAGCAAGAAATAGATGATGCACTCATCAAAAAAAAAAAAACAAGGATGGAACAAATAGTCATAAGGAATTAATTGCACAGTTCTGGAAAAGGTACAGGGGAACCATAATAATGTGTATCTTGTTGCTGCCCAACAGTTCCTTTCACTGTCCAATGAAAGAAGTGAATCACAACTCAGAAACGTACATTTTATACAGATTATGAATGAGTTCTATTCTTAAGTCTGCTTTTAAGACTAATTATGACAAAATGACAGGGTTTCCATCTAACATCACTCAAATATTTGTTTTAATATGTAGTGTATAGGAAGTTCTGGTGACCTCATGATTAAGTAGTTGTGTTACCAACCAAAACGTACATGATTCAAATCTACCAACCAGGTGCTCTGAGAAAGATGAGAAGTCTTTTTCTGTGTGACTTCTATCTCTGAAAACCAGCTCAAGGGTCAGACAGGAGGAAGTTACAACACAATGACAATGATACTTTTTATCATAGTGTATATATGAATATTGAATACATATTAAAATGGTGTATAGTGTGTACATTTCTATGCATACATTTTTAAAGAAACACTTCTACATATATTAAAACAGTTTTATAATAGTAACACAGTAATGATAATAAGAACCGTAAAAGTAAGATTTTAATGTGTATCACAAAGTAACACCCATTGATTATGTAAACCCTTTAATATGCCTCAAATAATTAATATAATTGGCTGTACAGGGGTTAGTTCATACCTCAAAGATATATCCAATTTAGATACTTTTGTTCCAACTGTTTATAGTTTTGAAAAGCAGTGACATTAGTGACATTAGGTCATAACAGAATCTCAAAGAGAGAAAAATGACAAATAAATACTAAAATTTTTCCAATCCTTCAGTCTTTTGAGAAGGACCTCATCAGGTAATGCTAACTCAATGAAAGAGAACTCAGAATTCTGGAAAATAGCAAAATGCAGAAGAGTGGGGAGATGATGATGAGGGGCATGTGGAAAACAACCAGTATTAGTCTTCAAGAAAGTATAGAAACCATGTTTTAATCCTTTTCACAAACTAATAGCTCAACTCTAATAACTGATTATCAGAAGAAATTTAGGATAACATATTTAAATAGTGGGGAGAATGTAAATTCTCAATCTTTTTATACTTAAAAATATTTTAATAAAAAATGAAAATATTTTCATGAAAATTTATAGAGAACTTGAAATTCCATTCATTCATTGTTGCATATTTTGCTCCCTACCCCCTCCACCCTAATTCACTTTTCTCTTTGAAAACGAAAATTCTTTCATTGTTATACAATTCCACACCCTCCGTCCACTTTACTATGCAGCTCTTATTCTGGACTTTTGTCATAAAAATAATACATAATCATAAATATCTTTTAAGTAGTTCTTTCCCTTATCTGTTTCAATGCAGTATACATTATTTATCCCCTCTTTTCTTTATTTCTCCCCAACCCACATGTCACTCTTGATTTATAAAATGGCATTATGCAGTATGTGTCCTTTAGTGACTGAGATCTTTTATTCTGCATAATACCCTCCAGGGTCACTCATTTTGTATAATATTTCATATTATTCTATTTTGTGGATATACCACAGCTCCTGTTTGTTGCTGGGGACTTGGATCATTTCCATTTCTTTGCTATTGTGAACAACACGGCAATAAACATGGGTGTGCATATATTTGCCTGTGTGGCAGTTATAATGTCTTTAGGGTATATTTCCATAGTGAAATTGCTGGGTTAAATGGTATTTCTATCTGCAACTTTTTGAGAAAGCGTCATATTGCCTTCCAGAGTAGTTGCACCATTTTACACTCCCACTAACAGTAAATAAGGGTTCCAGTTTCTCCACAACCTCATTAGCTTTTGTTTTTTGCTGTTTGGTTGAATTTTGCTATTCTTAAAGGGGTTAGATGATAGCTCATAGTTGTTTTGGTTTGCATCTTTCTTAGAGTTAAGTATTTTGAGCACTTCTTAATGTGTTTGTTTGCCATCTAAATGTCTTCTTTGATGAAGTGTCTGTTCATATCCTGTGCTCATTTTGCGATTGGGTTGTTTACCTTTATATTGTTGTTGTGCGCATGCATTCTATAAACTCTAGATATATGTCCTGAATCTGACATGTCATTACCAAATATTCTTTCCCAGTCTGTGGCTTCCCTTTTTACCCTGTTGGAGAAGTTTCTGATGTGCATAGGGATTTGATTCTTAGAAGATCTCCTTCATCTATTTTTATTCTCTCCTGGTTGTAGATTTTTGTATTTCTAATAACATATATTAAATGATGGATTATGTCCACAAATCATAAATATCACTATGAAAAGAAAAAACTTAATTGTATTTGGAAAAAAAGAGTCTAATTTAATCACAATGTGAAAAATATCAATAGACTAAAGGAAGACTGAATAATATTAAAAAATGAATTGGAAGAAAAATTAATATAAAGGTATGAGGGGAAATACAAGAGGAAAATAGAGGAAGCTGGGAGATTCTTGAAGCATAAATTGTGCAGTTTTAACAGAAAACTACTCTGTTAACAAGTTCTGATAAAAGTAATTGTCCATTTTATTTAGGACTCACACTATAAGTACCCTTACAATTGTTAGACACCTTTGTAATTGGAAGTCTTTCAAAATGACTAATTACAGTTTCTGATTTTACATTTGCCACATTGAAATAAACCGGATTTCTCCTTATGTATGAGAATGCGCAGCACTTCAAAATTAGCACAATGTATCAAAACACCTTATTATGTACAGAAGCCACACATGTAGGGAATTGAGATAAACCTGGCCTAATTATACATGTTATTGTCAGGCAAAGTATTCTCCAATCAGTAATACTTTGTGCATTTAAATTTCCATTCATTTACCTTGCTTACAATGTGCTTGTTGATTTATTTAAAAGAATACAAAGTAATTAAAAGGTATACAATTTAAAGAATATAACCTCAGGGTTATCTTTCCCTTATAAGAAAAAGCCTTCTAAATATTCCAATAATTCCTCAAATGAAATCTCAAATCTTCCATAACAGTTTCCTTTAAAATATCCCTCATTATTTTGAACTGCAGATAAGCCAGACCATAGTGTGAAATGTGGCTGAATCTGTACCATCTCCAGGATCAACTGCAGATGAAACTACTAAGAATTAGGGGTTTCCTTTGATGATTTGAGATTGCTTCACCTTTCTTCCTACAGAACTTTTCTCTTCCTAGTCACCTTCTCACATTACTTCATTTCCCTCCTTACTCATTCTCCTCTAACTTTCTGGAAACTATGTAGAAGCCTGTTGCGCATCATAGGAACAAGTACATCCCTATTAACAAGTGGATGGTAGTTGTACATGAGGTTCATTGGTCATGAATCAAATCTGGGCCTCTACATGGAAAATGAAAATTTTCTGCTAATGACCACTGCCTAAAAATAATTCTAGGGATATTAAATCATATCAGAAAGCACTATAGAGTCTGCATAAGCTGCGTGAGAAATTAATTTTCTCACACATTTATTTTCCATAATGTATTTCACATGCTGAGTAAGACTTTTGCTTTAGACGGAAAGAAAAGAAATTCAGTTTTTCTTGGGTTATTAAGACCTGGTTTTAGGAGTCTATAACCTTTTTTTTTCCCTGGAAAACATCTTGAATCTACACCCTGTTAGATAGGCCACACCATATTCTGCTACAGATAACCCACTTCTCATCCCGGGCAGCTGTACAAATACCGAAAACTTAAGTAAAGAAGACTATCCAGTAGTTGGATTGTTGCTTAAAGCTTATATACTCATATGGAACTAGGAGTCAAGAAAAATACAGATGGTGTAGAGATTGGGAATAAATAGTCTATGTAAGCTGAGATATCTAAAAAGAGAGAAAGAAATCACATGTGAAGAGAGACAAAATGTGTGACACAGAATATGGAAAGGTGAGAACAAAGAGTTCTTATAGTGTTCGGACACAAGTGCTTTGCTTCCAAAAGGACTCAATATGTATCCTTTTGAGTAATACTCCTTTTTTACGAACTGAAATTTACAACCGTTAAGCATTTGTAAGTAGAAGATCCTTAGCATATGCATAATGACTAATAATAATAAAACTATTTTAGTAGGGTTTACCTTAATAGATATACTTTTAATAATACAATTTAATTTTAGATTTTGAAAATTATGGGTTTTTTTGTTATATTTTCTGGTTGAAGACATAATTGATAGATGGAAGGAAGAGTAGTGGAAGATGCGTTTATTTTTCTCTGGTACCTGAAAAAGTACTTCAGGCCAATGATAACTATTCTAACCAAGAGAAAAACATTCTGTTAGCATTCACAATTCTTATCAAAAGCACAAAGGTATTATTTGAACTATAAGTGAGTAATAACTCAAGGCATTCATTGGTCTAAAGTACAAATTAACTCATAGCTTATTATTATTGGGTTTCTCGGCCTTTGAATCACACACAGGGGAAAAAAAGTTCCTGAGGAGCTTTAGTGGATTCAAAGTGCCAGAAAAGTTCACTTCTTATGTTAACAGCACAATTTCCTGTCAACAATACCACCAAAACGCTAATATCATTATTTCATGTATCTATTATTTTAGACAGATATTTCTTTTTTTTTTAATTTAGGTTGTTTATTTTTCATTTCAATGAACATCTGCAGAGATTTTGGGATTCCATTCATTCATTGTTGCACTTTTCTCCCCGCACAAACCCCTCCCCCCCCCCATTTTCGATGGCAAGAAAGACAGTAGTGATACAAATGTACTTAGATTTTTTTGATGGAATTATTTGTATTACTATTCATGTGTAAGTGCAAACTGAAACTAAAGAAAATTAAGCCTCAAGAACTAAAATTTGACATTGAGTCTATCCCACCTGAATATAAAAATAATCTCAAGAACAGGTTTGAGGACTCGAACACTAAGGCATTAAGACCAGATGAGCTTTGGAAAGATACAAAGATGATCATCCAAGAAGAATTCAAAAGGTCATTACAAAGCCAGAGGAGGAAGAGAAGACCAAGATAGATGTCCTAAGAGACTCTGAATATTGCACTGGAGTAATGAGAAGCCAAAGCAAAGAGAAGAAATCAGGAAATTAAGGAAGTGAACAGATAATTAATTACAAAGAGCAGCTTGAGAACATGAAGCAAAGTATTATAATGAAATGTGCAAAGTACAGGAGACAGAAAACCAAGAGTTGAACTCACTTGGCATTTCTTAACGTGAAAAAACTGAAGAAAAAATTTAATTTATGAGTGGAAATATGCCTCCAGAAACTCTATGAACTTGGAGAAATGATGACAGTTATACAAGCATTCAGGTTTTCATTCATAGGGTCACTATGAGTCATCTATGACTCAACAGCACTTAACAACAAAAACAACAACAAGAGATCTCTGTTGGCCTAGTAGATAGAAAGTGATGCTACCAAGTCCAAGGTGGGTGATTTTAATCTGCAGCTCTCAGGCCTAGTTTTGTTTTTTGTCAAGCATTCTTCTACGTGGCTTAGCACTGGTCTATCTATTTGCTGTACGGTGGTAACTCATGGTTGCTGTGATGCTGAACACTGTTACTGATGTGTCAAATGGGATAATGGTCACCCATGGTGGACAGTGTTTGGTGGAGCTCCCTGATTAAAACAAGCTTGGAAGCAGGAGTGGCATCCACTTCCAAAATAGCTTGCCTCCAGAAACTCTATGAACTTGGAGGAATGATGAAAGTTATACAAGTGTTCAAGTCTTTTGTCTATAGGGTCGCTTTGAGTCGTCTATGACTAAATGGCACTTAACAAAAAGGGGAGAATATTGAATGATCCAAGAAACATCAAGAGAAGATGGAAGAAGTAAACAGATTCACTGTTCCTAAAAGAATTGGCTGACACAGAAATTCAGGAAGTAACATATGATCAAGAGACAATGGTGATGAAGAAAGAAAGTTAAATCTGCTCTGAAGGAATTGGCAAAAAAACAAAGCTCCAGGAACTGATAAAATATGAAGCAACATATTTCAACAAAAAGACGCTGCCCAGCATGTGCTCTTCAGGCTGTGCCAAGAAATCAGAAGGACAACTACCTGGCCAACTGACTGGAAGAGATCCATACTTATTTCCATTCCAGAAAAGTGATCCAACAAAGTAAGGAGATTAACAAACAATATCACTAATATCACAGACAAGTAAAAATCTGATGAATATTGTCCAAAAATAAGTGGAATAGTACATCAACAGAGAACTACCAGAAATGCAAGCTGTGTTTAGAAGAGGCTATGACACCAGGGACATCACAGTCAATATCAGATGGATCTTGGCTGAAACCAGAGTTCCAGAAAAATGTATATCTCTGTGTTATTGTCTAAAGGTATGTGACTGTGGGGATCAAACACACACAAAAATGTGGCTGGCCTTGAGAAGAATGAAAATTCCAGAACACTTGTTTGTACTCATGTGAAACCTATACCCAGTTCAGGAGGCAGTCATCAGAACTAAGCAAGTAAACACTGTGTGGTTCAAAATTAGGAAAGCAGTATGTCACAGATGTGTCCTGTCTCCATACCTTTTCAATCTATATGTAGAAGACATCATTTGGGAGGCTTGGCTTTATGAGGAGGAATGTGGTATCATGACTGTAGGAAGACTCATCAACAACCTGTGTTTTTGAAGATGACAAAATCTTGCTTGCCAAAACTGAAAAAGACTCAAACTATTTTTATTTTTTTTGCAGAGGGCCAAGGACTACAATCTTCAACACGGATTGAATCTCAACATAAAACAAAACAAACAAACAAAAAGCTAGCCACTAGGCCAACTGGCAGCACCATGATAGATGGAAAAGATTGTTTGAAATTCCCCTTGCTCTGGTCCATAATCATCACTCTTTGCAGCAGCAGTCAGGCAACCGAAAGTCAAATTGCATGGGGCATATCTACTGTCAGGGACTTCTCCAGAGTGCTAAAGACGAACAATGTCAATCTAGAGACTAAGGTGAGCCTGATACAGGGCATAGTCTTTGCAATTCCTTGCTATGAATCAGACAACTATACAATGACTAAGGATAACAGAAGAATTTATGCCTTTGAGTTTTGGTGCTGGCAAAGAACACTGAACATGGATAGGAAGCCAAGAGAACAAACAGGTCTATCCTGGAGAGGGTGGAATTAGGTTGTTCCTTGGAGGCAAGTATTTTGAAGCTCTATTTCACATACTTTGGGCATGTTGACAGGGGGGATCAGTCCTTGGAGAAAGAAATCATGCTTTGAAGAGTGGAGAGACAGCACAGTAGAGGGAGATCCTTGATGAGGTGGACTGGCACAGAAATTGTAACAATGGAAGTAGGTGTGTCAGAAACAGTGAGACTTACTTGGGATAGGCCAGAGTTCAGTGTATAGGTTTGCTCTGAGTAGTGGATGACTTGATGGTACATAGCAATAACAAAAACCTTAGGAATGGGTAGAACTTGACCTGTGAAAAGCAACAGTTTTTCTTCACCTCAAATTACTAAATAATTTGAAGCACTAGTAAATGAATACAACTATTCCATACACTATTTATTTATGCCTTGTCTGTTATAAAAATTATTGTAACATATTACATGACTATTTTGAAAAAAATCTAACATAGAAGACAACATGTTTTCAGTTTAGTGCTTAGTCTCCTCAGGTTAAAACACTCTCTCAAAAGAAATCATCGTCCCACATGAGATAATATGATACTGACATGAAGTATAACAAATCTATTCTCAAGCTACCTTTCACTCACACACCATTCAATACCATCAATCAAAGAAAATTTATTCACACAGCTGACCCTCTACTTAGTTTCTTAGAACTATAAATTATATAGGAGGGAACTGTCTATCTTTTTCCTGAGGAGTCACTAGTGGAATCAAATCACTACAGTGACCTTTGGGATAGCAATGCAGCCATCTATGGAGTATATCAACAGAGTACCTTTACACTAAATTTAATATAAATTAAATACTCACTACTAATCAGTTGTAAATCACTGGGAAAATACTTATTTTATATAAAGAATTTTATAAAAAGATATGGTGTCATAACATTTTTTTTAAAAACAAATGTTATCTCCCTAGCCCACGAGTGTAAAACTCAGACAAAATAAGAGTAGCTTGCTTAAGATTATATATTTTATATGTGTTGGAAAAGGCTTCAAAGAATCATTTACCTGAGTTCACAACTTTAACATATCACCTTTTTTTTTCTTATAAACACTCTGAAAATGGATAGAAATCAACCTCAACAATTAGACCATGGTTACAGTCACTCTCTATTCGGTACACTCATTCTGCAAAGGAGAGGCTACCTTCAATTGTATGACTGTTTTAAGAAGATAAAGAAGGATATGTACTTTAATGCTTTTAGGGTTCTTTCTTTCCTAGTCTAGAAAAAAAGGTGAACTTAAGCAGAATCATACTTTTCACCAGACATGAAATCAGAGCCAATTGAAAATTTACATAATTTCCCATGTTCATATTGAAAGATGCATGAAAAATTTAAAAATTGTATTTTATGAATCATATATGAGATAGAAGATCTGGTATCATCTTATTTTGGAGTCAACAACCTTCAGAAAAAAAGGGAAATGAAATCAAAGTGGCCTGACCTAGTTTTAAAACAATGATGGTTACAGAAGAAATAAAAGAAGGAAGAGGAAACAACATCCCTCAAATTTAACTGACAGATCTATAAAAGATCTTTAAAAAGGAAAATTCAACAAAGCAAAATGCGCACAAAAGAAAATTGTAAAAAATAAAATTAAATGGTTCTAATTTTCTAACAATTTTTGGAAGTGTAAGACTGAAATAATTACTTAGAAAACATTCAAAGTGATCAGAATGGAAACTATAGACATCTCTTTTTGTTTAATTTTATATATTTTTTTAGTTAATTATAAGGGTCCTAGTCTCATTATGTGCTGCATTAAATGCACAGTCAGCTTAACAAATCCTCTAACAGTACTACAGACAATGTTTTCAATTTCTTTCCTTTTAAAACAAAAATTATACTTTCATGGAACTTTTTAAAATAGCTGATCTTTGGTAATATTCTAAAACTATATAATGATAAAAGAAAAACCAAAGGATTTTTCTACTTTTTTAAACAAAGTTTCTCTTTCAAAAGTTTTTTTTATTTTTTTAGATATGTTTCCCTCATTTTATACTACCATTTCAAAGACTGAACACTTAAGGTAACCAAAAAGTAAACCAAACCCACTAATTGTGAATCATAGTGACTAGAATCACCTGGGTCAAAGTAGGTCAGAGTAGAATTGCACATACAATGTGTGAGTCTGTATTTTTTTACTGTAATTTCTTTTCTATATTTCTTGTAATTTGACTTAAAGTTTACAAAGCATATTGATTTTTAAATCAATCATTCCAGCACAGTTTGTTCTATATAATTAATTATAATACCCACAAAATCTGATCATCCATTCCCTCAATACTGTCTCTCACTTCAACCATCTTTGGGTTTATTACCTATTTATTAATCTTCTGCATTTCTCACCTTCTTTTCTAGTAAACATGATTCTGTGAGCAAGCTATTCTTCGGTTTTTTTATACTGTGGTCAGTTTTTAATAGTTTTTTTATAAGAGGTCTTATACAAAATTATCCATTTTGTGATTATTTCCATAGGTAATACCACCACTAACCCAAACTTGGTGCCTTTCTAGAATTAGAATCCACCAGCTGCTCCAGAGGAGATATATAGGTAGTTATCTTTCATGAGATTTATATACATGTTGTTGTTGTTGTTATGTGGTGTTGAGTCCTTTGAAACTCATAATGACCTTATGTACAACAGCCCTAAACCCTGTCTGTCCTTTGCCAATCTCACTGTCTCCAACATGTGTATCCCCATTACCCCAGTGACTAAATCAATCCACCTCATCAAGGGGCTTCCTCTCTTGTGCTGTCCCTCCACCCTCCCAAGCATGACAGTCCTCTCCAAGGACTGGTCCCTCCTTGCAACATGCCCAAAATATGTCACACGAAGCTTCAGAATCCTTGCTTCCAAGGAGCAGCCTGGCTTCACCCTCTCCAGAACAAACGTGATTGTTCTCCTAGTAGTCCATGGTATATTCAATACTCTTCTCCAGCATCAAAGCTCAAAGGCATTAACTCTCCTTCTATCATTCCTAGTCACTGTCCAGCTCTCTGATGCACTGCAAGTAATGGCAAAGACCGTGGTCTGTATCAGGTGCACCTTGGTCTCCAGACTGACATCATTGTTCTTCAGTACCTTGGAGAGGTCTCTGACAGCAGACTTTACCAATGCAATTAGTCTTTTAATTTCCCGTCTGCTGGTACCAAGAGTGTTGATTGTAGAGCTAAGCAAACTAAAGCTGTCAACAATCTCAGTATTTTCACCATCTATCATGATGCTGTCAATCGGCCCAGTGTTGAGAAACTTTGTTTTCTTGACATTGAGTTCAATCCATAAATGACATCATATCTGAGCTCATTATTGCATCCTCTCTCTCTCTCTCTCTCTCTCTCTCTCTCTCTCTCTCTCTCTCTCCCTCTCTCTCCCTCTGTGTGTGTGTGTGTATAAACAGAGAACCCACTGAAGGTCAGCTATGAATCAATTCCAACTTGGCAGCAATAAGCTTTGAGTTGAGCTTATTTTACTCAGCATTGAGTCTAGGGTAGCACATTTTTATGGAAGCGGTGTGCTCCACCTTTCAAATGTACAACAGTTGAAGGACTTAAATAATAGACTTATCTATCAGTAGCATCCCAATGCTTAATTAACTGATACACTATAACTATTTCTAATAACTAATTCAACATATGTTTTAAATATAGCAAATTATTCTAAGTATATTGACTCTGGAACAAAGCAGAAATATACTGCACAAGCATACTGAAATTTATGGCACTACCTTATGTAAAACTCTGAATCTTTCTATAATTACAGACCTTTCCACCCTGCAGAAACGCAACCTTATTTGTAAACCACTGATCTTATTCATGTATGCACAAGCAAAGGCAAATCCAAAGCCCATACGTTCAGTAAGTATTATAAATTAACAGAAGATGTCATTGATTCCAATCTTCCACTATCATCTTCCTACCTATATAACTGCTATGATATTATTGGATATAAGAACTTTAAATCTATACTTATAATCTTGTAGAATACATACTTGTATTAATTGGACATTTTTATTAGTGATATATTTGTTACGTGTTTTGCTTCAACTCATAGCATCCCTATAGCATCCCTATGTAAAACAGTACTACCTACCCAGTCCTGACTCTTCCTCACAATTGATATCATATTTGATCTCACTGTTGCAGTCACTGTGTGAAATCACCTTGTTAAAGATCTACCACTTTTTTACTGAACCTCTACTTTCCTAAGTATGATGTCCTTATTCACAAACTAGTCCATCCTGATAACATGTCCAAAGTATGCAAGACAAAGTTTCTCTATCCTTGCTTCCAAAAAGCATCTCACTGTATGTCTTCCAAGATATAATCATTCTTTTTGATATCTACATTACATTCAATATTCTCCCCCAACATTAGTGTTTACTTGCTACTTCCTATCATACACGCTTGATGCAGAAGATCAAGGACTACAGCCTCCTATATGGACTGAAGCTCAACATCAAGAAACCAAAGATTCTAATCACTGGGCCAATTGGCACCATCAGTATAGATGATGAAGAGATTGAGATAGTTAAAAGTTTTAATTTACTTGGGTCCACAGTCAACACTCTTGGTAACAGCAGCCAGTAAATCAGGAGACGAATTGCATTGGGAAAGTCAGCTGTGAGGGACCTCTCAAGAGTACTGAAGAGCTGGAGACTAAGGTGCGCCTGATCCAGGCTATAGTCTTTGCAATTATGTGCTATGCATCAGAGAGTTGGACAGTGAATGGGGCTGATAGAGAGAGGATTGATGCCTTGAGCTGTGGTGCTAGAGAAGAGTGTTGAATATACCATGGACTGCGAGGAGAACAAACAGGTTTGTCCTGGAGAGGGTAAAGCCAGAGTGTTCCCTGGAGTCAAGGATTCTGAAGCTTCATCTGACATATTTTGGGCATGTTGCAAGGAGGGACTGGTCCTTGGAAAGGGACATCATGTTTGGCAGAGTGGAGGGGAGGCGAAGGAGAGGAAGACCTTTGGTGAGATGGATCGATTCTGTGTCTGGAGTGGTGGTAATAAGTGCGTTTGAGATGGCTAGGATGGCACAGGATAGAACAGCATTTAGAGCTCTTGTACATAGGGTCGCTATGAGTTGCAAGCGACTCGATGGCACATAACAATAACAACAACACGGTGTATATTATGTGTCTCAACCAGTTCTTTGTTATTTTCAGAGTGCAAAGGTATTAGATGCCACATAGAGATGGTCAAGTCAGACTTCTGCTTGTTTTACAGATGGGAACTGTCCCATCAATAATATCCATAGCCGTAAACAGACAGCTTCTAAGTCAGTCAAACCCCTAATATCCCCTAAGCTTCTGGATCATTTTGTACCAATCAGAGTGTGGTTTATTAGTGGAATAGGTTGGTAAGTGAGGGAAGCAAAGAGTATCATTCAATGCAAGTCCAGATTTAGGTCTCCAATCGTAACCAATAGTAACAGCAGAACACAACTGCTCAATTATTAAAAGTCTTAGTTCAGCAACAAAAATCCAAGAAGCCTCTGGCTTCCTTAATCATCCAGCAAAGTTTCCATCAAAGCAGTTATTTCTTTTCCAGTCATCCAGTAAGCACATCAAGACCTTAAACTGTGGCCTTTATCTCAGTGCTCCTCTGATTATAGCTTGCCATAGTTTCTTCATAGCAATGCCACATTCTCTCCACCACCATTACCAGGGTATCACCACTAGGGTCTCACTCTCACAAAGGTATTGCTCCAGTCTTGCTTCTCTCTCTCTCTCTCTCTCTCTCTCTCACACACACACACACACACACACACACACATACACAAACACACTTTAGTCTCACAGCTGTTGATGATTTGTAAGGTCATGTGTCTTCAGTTAACATAGCTGGAGACTATAATATGTAAGAGCTAGAAAAGCCAACTTTGAGAAAAACCCACACTGAAGTATATCAGTATATGCTCAATCTGTCTCCAATATTGGTATTATGATATAATAAAAGTGAGAGAAAGAAATTGGTTCTGTTAATAGATGTCATAAAGAAAACTGAGTCTCACATAGGGTATATTTACAAATAAATCAAGTCATTTAAATATGATATTTAAGAGTTTCTATGAATCATAAAAATCCCTATGATCAGACATTATTAGTATACCATTAGAAAAAGAGGAGAGAGAAGCACTAAGAATCAGGGTAAACCGAAACTCATCTATCCTAGAAATTAGCCAAAGCTTTCACCAAGAACAATTGTTGTTGCTGTTGTTAGGTGGCATAGAGTACAATTCATAGGGATCCTGTGTACAACAGATCTGAATCTTGTCTTATCCTATACCATCCTTATAATTTCTGACACAATTGAGCCCACTGCTACAGTCACCATGTCAAATGATCTTGTTGAGGGTCTTGTCTCTTTTGATGATCTTCCTTCCACCTTTCCAAGCATAAAGTCCTTTTCCGAAGTCACATGCTTGAATTATGTAAGACAGCATGTAAGGCATAACCATCCTTTTCTCCAAGGAGTATATTGGCTACGTGTTTTCTAAGACATCTCTTTGTTCTTTTTGGCATTCCATGGGATATTCGGTATTTTTCTCCAACACCACGGCTGAAAGGCATCAATTCTATTGTCATTCAGTGTTTCTGTGCATCAAGACTTGCAAAAATCCCTATGATTTGATTGCAATGTTATCAAAGAAGAGAAAAGAAGAAAAGCAGTAAGAATCAGGGTAAAGTGAAATTCAACTCTCGTAAAAATTATCCCAGGTTTTCACCAACAACATCAATTGTCATTGTCCAGCTCTCAGATGTCTATTAAGTGATGGAAAAGACCATGGCCTGAATTAGGCAAACACTTAGGCTAGAAACTGACATCCTTGCTCCTCAGTGACTTGGAGAGATTTCTGACAGTGGATTTTCCCAACACATTACATCTCCTTTCTCCTGACTACAGGTACCAAGATATTGATTATGGACTCAAGTAATATGAAATCATTAACAATTCCAATCTTTTCTCTATGTATCATGATACAGTTTATCAGTTCAGTGGTGAGGTTTCTATGTTTTGATGTTGAGATGCAATTAATGTTAAAGCACAATATTGAATTATTTTTCATATTCTTCACTTGTAGACCAGAAAACAAAACATTTAACTCAGTCTCCGAAGGACAAATACTGATTAAGACTATAATTGTAAAAACAGAAGGATAATTAGTATGATGTATAGAAAAGTCCAAAAGGAAAAGGAGAGGGAGCAGGGAAGCTGAGGATGTGGAAAGGGAGAAATCACCAAGTTGCAGAATTTGGTGGATGAAGGGAGGGAGTGAAAGAATGACGAAAGATCCAGTGGGGACCTGAACAGATAGTGTGACAGTGGGCATAGAACAATGGTGACTGGTTTTTTAAAACGCAATAGATGGGAATGATCATATGAAACACAGTATGAAGGATGAAATGTGTGAAACACAATGTATATGGATTCTGTATGCAAACCAATATAAAATTTTATAAATATGTTTAAAAAGACATTTAAATTCATGGATGTTTTATGAAGTATGAGTATATATTACATTTGTTTAGCAAGTTAAAGCCTTAGCTTTTACTATGTAATTTTTCTGTTAACCTACTAATAAGCATCCCTTAATAAAATATTAAAAATGGAATTCTGTGAATACAGATTCTTTTCCATCAACCCCCTATATTATTAAAACACATCATTCATTCTCTGTTTAACCTTTCTCTGTTTAACCTTAAATAAGTGAATAAATGTGAATACAAGTATCTGAAAGCAGTTTAGTAGCAAGATGATGTTGAAGAGTCACACAGAACAAAAGGGTCATATGCTTCCCTTGATCTTTTCATCTCCTCTCTTGGTTCATTTCTTTTGTAATAATAATATGAAAAATAAAGGAAGTGTTGTTTTCACTTCATCTCACTGTCAAGAAAAAGAAGATTCTTAACATTATACCAATAAACAGCCTCATGATGGATGGAGAGATTGAAACTGTCAGTAAGTTCATCTTGCTTGGATCCATAATTTACACCCTTCATACCATCAGTCAGGAAATAAGGAGATGTGTTGTACAGGGAAAATCTGCAGTAAGGGACTTCTCCAAATGACTGAGGAGTAGTGATGTCAGTTTGAGGACTAAGGTACATTTGATTCAGGCCATGGCATTTCTCATTACTTGCTATGGATCTGAGAGCTGGACAATAATGAGGATGTCAGGAAAAGAATAAATGTCTTTGAACTGTGGTGTTGAGAATAGCACTGAACATCCCGTGGACAGCCAGAAAACCAAATAGATATGTCTTGGAGAGGGTGCATCCAGAGTGCTCTTTGGAGGCCAGCATGATGAGGCTTCACCTCATAAACTTTAGACATGTTTCTACGAGGGGCTATTCCTTGAAGAGGGGCTTTTCCCTGAAGTGGGACATGATGCTGGGAAGGGTGGAGGATCAGCAGAGGAGAGGAAGACCCTCTCCCAGGTGGAACAACATGGTAGCTGCTGCAATGGGCTCTTGTGTGTCAGGAAATGTGGGGATAGCATAGGAAAGAACACGGTTCAGACTTTTTCTTCATAGGGTTCTTGTGAGTCATACTTGACTTGACGGTACTTAACAACAGCAATATGTTTTAAGAGACTGCCAAAAGAACAATTAGATTGGAAAAGGTTCAGCGATAACACTCCTTGTAGGAAAGATAATGAAGCTTTATTTCAAATACTTTGGACATGCTACTAGAAGAGGTTATTCCTTTGAAAAGGACATCATGCTTTGAGAGGTGGAGGGACGGCAAAGGAGAGGAAGACCCCAACCCTATGGGTTGGCACAATAACTGCAGCAAAGGACTTGAATGCTTCAGAAATTTTGAGGACGGCACAGGATTAGGACAGAGTTCAGACTGAAGTTCATAAGGTCACTTGAGTCATACTTGACAGCACCTAACAGCAGCAATAACTTGTAATGAAATGAAAATAAAGTCTAGTTTTCGTCTTCTAAAAAGTCTTTTCCAATCTTGATTACAAAAAAAAATATTAACTGAGTCAGTTTTTCTGTGAATAAACAGGGGGAAGCATTAAAAAGCATACTGGAGTTCAGGTGTTCTAGTCTATAAGGAATTACTTAACTCAAAGGCTATGCTTATGAGGTAGTTGGAACCCACTAGTGTCTCCTGAGGAGGAAGATGGGTAATACTCTCCTGTGCAATTTCCAGTCTTTAAAATCCAATAGAGGTTAGGATTCAACAGCAATGAGAGACTAGTTAAAATCTATATTATAGTGTCTTAGTATTTCTTATGTTGAGATAAAGTTACTGTAATTTTCAAAAATACCAAAATTCAAAATAAAAGAAATCTCACAGATACAAATTTTCTATAGAACTCTACAAATTTTACTTAAATTTCATAAAATGCAGACATATCTTTATATAAATCTATGCAAATCCATATGCAAATAGTAATTTATAATAATAACAACTATTAATTTATCCTTCTCAACTATGTAACTTTGTTGTGTGGTTGCTGTGTACAGTAGAGTCAGAATCAACCCATACCTGACCCTCTGTCGGTTTTTCAGAAGCAGTTAATCACACAGAAAGGCAGTTAATCATGCAAAAAGGCAGTTAATCATGCAAAAAAGCTATAACTTTATTATTTTAAAAAACTGATACAAGGAAAATATTACCCACTGCTGCCTTTACAATGTAAGAGGGAGCTCTGTCTGGCAGCCTATTTGCAACTGTGTTGCGATCCCAAAGTATGCTGTTTGAGACTACCAGCTACTCCATGGGTTGAGACCACCAGCCGCTCCATGGGAGAAAGTCAGCAATTTCCCCCCTTGCCTTTAACTCTCTCTGAAAACCCAATTGAAGGTCAGTTATGTGTAGGTTCTGATTGTATGGTACACAACAGCAATGCTATTTCCAGAAGGCTAACAGAGGTTTTCACATGCCTGATCATCTCTCTTCATTTAAACCCTTCAAAAAACCATTCCACTTTTTCATTTCAAAGTTATGACAATAATTTAGTAATACACTTCCTGAGTAAAATATTTGATGATGTCTCTAGGTAATAAAATCATTTGGTAATAAGAAATTTGTAACATCTTGTAGCTGTTTCAATCATCTTGTAATAAGAAATTTGTATTTAGTCAAATATAACATTTTATATGGCAGCACATAGAAGAATGAAATATTTCAGAATAATATTATTACTGCTGGTCACAGTTTCCAATCCTAAATCTGTTATGCCCCTAGCAGATAGATTCATAATCCTCTTCCAATACCACATCCACAATGCAAAACTTACTTTCAGCAAAAATTAAGAGGAAAAGTGATCCTCAAATAAATTCATTCTCTTAGTCATTTTATTGAACTCTGGTCACCTAATGGCAAGAAACTGCCAAAATCTCAAAGACAAGTGGTTTGAATCCACTGGCTTCTCCTTCTGAAAACCTGGAGGGTCAGTTAAGGAATGGTTCCCACTAGATAGAACCCAAATACAACAACAACAGTCATCATGAGAGCCTAGTGTTAAGAAACTGCATTGCAGTCCTAATGGCATGTGGCTTGAATCTACCAGCTGCTCCAGGAAAAATACAGGTAATCTACTCCCATATGGTTTACTGCCTCTGAAAACTGACTAACCCATACAGTTAGCTATATGTCAGTTCTGGTTCAACAGCACACAACAGTACTCATCTTAAACTCTATTTTGAACTTGATTGGATTAACTGCCCCATTTCCCTAACTTTATATTTTGAAAAAATTTCAACATATAGAAAATGTGGATTATTATGTTCATCAATACCCTCAAAAAGTAACTAAATTCTTCATTTCCTCATTAAGTCTAAATTGGAAGACAGGTTGACCTTGTTACTTGCCATGGAGTTGGTGTTCTATGTATAATACAGGGTGCTCGAAGTATAAAGTAAAACTTTTCTTCCAGGTCCTATACAAAGATTTGTAAATGTTTGTTAAGACAAAGGAAAATGTTCTATGTGTATTTTAATGTAGGAGGAAGAATTTGTCTTTGAGTTGTGGTGCTGGGAAAGATTACAAAATATACCATGGACTGCAAAAAGAACAAAACACATGTGTCTTGGAGTAGGTGTAAACAAAGTGCTTCTTGGAAGCAAGGATGGCAATGTTTAGTCTCTCCTGTATGGAACATTGCTAGGAAATGCTAATCTGTGGAAAGGGATATGATCCTTAGAATGGTGAAGATGCAGTGAAAGAGAAGAAGACCCCCAGGGAAGTGGACTGACATGATGACTAAAGCTCTGGGCTCAAGTATATCAAAGATAATGAGGATGGCATAGGATATTACAGGATTCAAGACTGTTGTTCAAAGGTCAATATATAACTTGTACCCCATTCAAAGGCATCTAACAAGAACATGGAAATGCATGTGTCCATGTGTACTGCTCTACCAAAGTACTCTCTCCAAGATAGACTTGTTTGTTCTCTTGGAGGTCCATGGTATGTTCAGTAATCTTCTCCAGTACCATAACTCAAAAGGATTGATTCTTTTTCTGTCATCTTTAGTCATTGTCCAGCTCTCTTATACCTAGTACACAATTGCAAAGACCATGGCCTTAGTCTCTCATCTGACATCATTGTTCTTCAGCACTCTGGAAAGGTCTATGACAGTAGATTTTCCTAATGCAATTCATCTTATATGTTTCATTGACAAATGCATAGTTAAGAAGGTGTATGGGTGGGTGGATAGATACAGTTATCAAAAGATAGTAGCTTCTAATGCTCCTAGTAGATTTTAGATTAAACTCATGCAGATGACACAATTTTCCTTACTGAAAGTGAAGAGGACTTGAAGCACTTGTTGTGCAAGGTCAAGGAATTCAGCTTTCTCTATAGATTGCATCTCAATGTCAAGAAAATGAAGATTCCTACCTTTGGATTGATAAGCAGCATCATGATGGATGGAGAGGAGTTTGAAACTGTCAGCAACTTCATCTTGCTTGGATCAACAATTAATACCCTTGGTATAAGCAGTCAGGAAATAAGGGGACACACTGCACTGGGAAAATCTGCATTTAGGGACCTCTCCAAATTATTGAGGTGTAATGATGTCAGTTTGAGGATTAAGGTGCATCTCATTCAGGCCATAGTTTTTCTGATTACTAGCTATTTGCCTGAGAGCTGGACAATGAATAAGGATGACAGAAAAAGAACTGACACCTCTGAGCTGTGGTACTGGAGAAGAGCGATGAACATCCCATAGACAGCAAAAGAACAACCAAATGTGCCTTGGAGAGGGTGCAGACTGAGTGCTCTTTGGAGGCAAGAATGATGATGCTTCTCCTCACATACTTTGGGCATGTTGCTAGGAAGG
The DNA here is from genome assembly GCF_000299155.1 of Elephantulus edwardii. Lineage (NCBI taxonomy): Eukaryota > Metazoa > Chordata > Mammalia > Macroscelidea > Macroscelididae > Elephantulus > Elephantulus edwardii. The sequence continues at coordinate 2,748,294 of NW_006400003.1, forward strand.
GCTATTCCTTGGAGAAGGATATGATGCAAAGAAAGAGGGGGTCAGCAAAGGGGAGGAAGACCCTCAGTCAGGTAGATTGATGCTGTGACTGCTGCAATCGGCTCTTGTGTGTCAGGAAGTGGAAGGATGGCACAGTGTAGAACAGGGTTCAGATATTTTGTTCACAGGGTTGTTAGGAGTCGTACTCGACTCAACGGCACTAAATAACAATGACAGGAAAGAGAATAAACTGTTTTTGTTTTTCAGTCATTATTATTGGAAAATATTTAAAATAAGAATAAAGAAATGTTTATAAAAACATCATTTTAACTTCAAGAGTCTTTTTTTGTAATTTTCAAGGTTGAATAAATATTTTATTCATAAATAATGTATGTTCTTTTTGCTCCTAGAAAGTGAGCCAACACAGCACATAATAAAAAACATATCAGTATGGATTAAGTATTAATAAATCACCAAAATTCCTTTGTAGGCATGGGTTAGTGAGTTAAACTGATTTCAGGATGAAATCTCTACTTAACAACATCACATGCAAAGCCTGAAAAAGTCTTCTGAGTTTCAATGAGTTTCTGAATATTCTCCACAGTGAACATAATTACAATTGCAGTTTAATCATATGTAATCTATTTAGAGTGCATATCATCAGGTGAAATCAGCTTTTCAGATAAAATTGCATCCCTTTTGAGATGACAATATATAGATTTTGGTGAATAATTTTGGAAAAGTCATGTTAATACAGTCATGCACTGCATAATGCTTGTGACTTTCGACCACTTATATGTCCCAACACAAAGAAGGCTAATTTTATTAAAACTGTGAGGTGTATATGCAATGGTTCATAATTACAAACAGGTATTACTTTGTTTTGGTCATCAAAACATTGCTTAAAATTTTTGTTATGGTCATCAAAGCATTGCCTAAGCATTTTCTTAACATATTAAGAAGTTTTAGTGTATCTAGAATGTGTCTTTTATGATTTTTGAGCATAGAAATGTACACTACATACTATAGTACATAAAATATAATATAAGATAAATACTTGACTAATTCTTAAGTATGAACTAGACTCAATAGTTCCATCTTACATACAAATTAGACTAAAACAAAAACTTAGGAAAAGAACTTGCTCATAACCCAACGTCTGCCTTTATATAATATAGTCTTTGTACAATATTCAAATCACATATTATACTTCAGGAAACATGTAGTATATATGAAGAGGTGTAACACTATACTTAGTATTGCATTTGGGCATGAAAATATTATATATCCCTTATGTATTTGATTTTGAGCTACAGTTTCCCACTAGAAATGAAGAAAAATTAAAATCGTTAGAAACGTGTAAGGGAAAAGTTGCCTCTAAAAAAATTACAAGCAATCGAAGAGTTTTTGTATGGACAGTCTCCTCTTGCTAAGATTTACTGATGAAGGATCTCTGAGTGGAAACCAACTAGAAGGCAGTGACACAAGCTTTCGTAGTGCCCAAAACACAAAGAATGATACAAAACAGTGGAGATGTTCTGTTTTAATAAAAAATGTAACATGATTTCTCAACTTTCACTAAATGTTTTAAAAAAAATCATTAGTGAAATAAAAAAAGGTAGTATATTCATTGAAGAAAAATACAGTATAGGAAAAAAAGAGATCTACTTTCTTTGTAGGTTGGGAGTAGGGCTGCCAATTCAAAGCTAGTACTTCTATGGTGCTTTGAATCTGCCAGTTTCTCAGGAGAAAGGTGGACAATACCCTTCCATATGACTTACAACTTCTAAAACTTTGTTTCAGAGTTAGCTGGAGTCAGTTGAAACTCAACAGGAATTAGGTGAGGGGTTTTTTTTTTTGTTTTGTTTTTAGAGGGTTTTCTTTAAAAAACAGGACACTCATTTTTATATTAAAAGTAAATAATTATTTAATCATGATTTGTACCTGCATTATCTTTCCTGGTGGATTATGAAGTTTCATGACCCAAAATATAGACCATTACTCAATTTTCTGAAACATAGAGTATGAAGCACTACACCACAACTCTCAAATGAGGAACATACCATATCCATGAAAAGTTAAATCCAAATGTTAGAAAAATGAAAACGAAATATTTACAAGGTTATTTCTTCCCTCAAGAAAAAAAAAGTGAAACAAAAATCTTACAAATACAATATTAGAAAAATAACTTGATCTTTTAAACAAAAAAATTAACAAAAACATTAGTCATTCTGGGCAAATAATAATTTACTAAATTTAGTAATGATAAACTCTATTACCGCAACCATACTCATCTTCAAGACTATGTACCCCATTGTGCTATTACACATTTAACAGAAACTATGCTTCCACAATTTAAAACTTCAAAGAATTTAAAATACAAAAAAATGTAGTTCTGTATAAGTGACATAGTTCCTCAAACTCATGGCTCAACAACATATAATTCTAGTTTCTTACTATAACCAATAGTAAAAAGTCAGTGAGCTACTTTACAAAATTCCACTGATAACATAAACAAAATAATAAAAATACATATCTCTCTCTTTCATTGTCTTTGAATTGGAAACAACTCAAAGCTGATCTTTCTATGGGTTTCTGACTGTGTAAATTGCCAGAGAGGAGATAATCCATCGTTTTCCTGAGGCGCCATCTGTGAATTTGAACTACCAAAGAGTCACAGTCTTTGGGTTAGTAACATAATTCCTAAAGTTGTCAGTAAAAAACACATGTACTGATTTTAAATATAGATACATAAAATTATAATTATCTCGATGGCACTTTGCAACAACTCCATAACTACATTATTTCTTGTATATATAATAATTATATTATTAGATTAATTTATGTAAATATTTTTATTATACAAAAAATGTTGCTATTATTATGTGCTGTAGAGTTTAAATTGAGTAATAACTAACTCTCCAGTGGGTTTTTAGAGGTATGAGAGACTTTCCTCCTGTCTCCCATGGATCACCTTATGGATTATACTGCCATTGGTTTGGTAGTTTAATTCCTTATCCATTAGGTTATCAGTTGTTTTTAGGTGCTGTCAAGTTAAGTATGACTCATAGTGATCCTATGACCAAATGATCTGAACTCTATCCTATCCTTTGTCATTCTCATCATCTCTGACATATCTAAACTCATTACTTCAGTCACTTGTGTCAATACATCTTGTTGAGGGTCTTCCTCTCTTTTGTTGACCCTTTACATTTCAAAACATATCACTTTCCAAGGAAAGACCCTCTTAGAAACATGTACAAAATATATGAGATGCAGTTTTGCCATCCTTGCGTCTTAGGAGAACTCTAACTGGTTGTACTTCCCCCCTACCCCAATACATAGCTGTTTGTTTTCCAGGCAATGTACAGGATATTTAGTGCTCCTCTCCAACACCACAACTCAAAGTTTTTTCTTCCATCTTTATGCATTTTTCTGCTCTCTGATATCTATATATTAAACAAATGAAAAAATAATAACCTGAATCAGGAACATCTTAATCTTCAAACTGACATCATTGTTCCTCCATAGTTTGTAGAGATCTCTGACAGCAGACTTATAAAATGAAATAGGTATCTTGATCTCTTGATATGAAGGGGGCTGACTGTGTATTCATGTAAGATATCACTGACATTTTCAATTTTTCTCCATCTTCAATAAAGTTGCCTATAGGTCCAGTAGTGATGATTTTTATCTTCTTAATGTTGAGATGCAATCCATAAAAAGGTTGTAATCTTTGATCCTCTGAAGTCTTTGATAGGGGACCAATGCAACACATCTTTTAATTTCCTGGCTCCTGTTGCCAAGAGTGTTGACTGTAGAGCCAAGCAAACTAAAGCTGTTTACAATGTCAATCTCTTCACCATCCATCACGATGTTGCCAATAGGCCCAGTGGTGAGAACGATTGTTTCCTGATACTGAGCTTCAATCTATATTGGAGGCTTTAGTTTTTTACCTTCTTCAACAAGCACTTCAAGTCCTCCTCAGTTTCAGCATGTTGATGAGTCTTCCTTTAATTGTGATGCCATGAAGACCCTCAATGAGATGGATTAATTCAGTTACTGGGGTAGTGGGGGGTAGGTGTGTCAGAGACAATAGGATTGGCACAGGATAGAGCAGAGTATAAGGCTGAATCTTGACAGCACAATAGTTAAAAACTTGGCTGCTAAACAAAAGTTTTAAATGGTTCAAATCTATGTATTGGCTCCTAAAGAGAAAAATCTAGTCATCTGCTTCTATATACTACTACTAAAACAATACCTTTGTGGTGTTAGCTTAAAAGCTATTACATTAGCCCTCTTTGGTCGCCAGCTATCTTAACTGCAGACACCTGGTCTTGCAAATCATCAACAGTTGTGGGATTAGGATAAGAGAGTGAAAGCTTTCCACACTAAGCAGCAAAGACTTGAAGGAGAATGGAGTGAGACTTGGTAAGGGTGAGATTATGATGAGATGGAGATACTGGTGACAATGGTGGTGGAGGGATTGTGAAAAGACTGTAACAAGGTGTAAACCTGCGGTTTCTTGTATTTGTGCTGGTCACAATTAAAGGTTCTGCTTTCTTGCAGGATGATTGAAGGAGAAGCTAACTTATAAATGTTCTGATGCAAACCTTGCTGTATGATTGAGGAAACCAATGGCTTCTTGAATTTGTGTTGCTGAACTGTAACCAGAACTTTTACTAATTAAAGAATTGTACTTTTCTGTTTATCTGGCTTGGGACTTCTGGACTAAATCTGGACTTGCACTGTGAGATATTCTTTGCCTGTTCCACTTTCACCCCTAATAAACCCCACTTTTGGAACCACAACTGTGAGTAAAATCTGTGATTCAACAACAAATAGCTAAGCAAGTGATTTGTGGAAATAGATGCAGAAGAGGGAAATTGGTGAGGGTGGCATGTCTGACCAAGCAGCTGTTTATTTGCTGCTATGGATATTATTGATGGGGACAGTTTGTCATTACGAAGCAGGCAGAAGTCAGACTCTGCCATCCCCATGTCCCATCACCTCTTTTGTACCTTGGAAAAGTGATACTCTTTCATATATGAGTCATATCACGGGTATTCAGATACAGTTAGTAACCTTATAACTTTAAAGATACATATTTCTAACTGATAATTATTCTCATATTTGCATGCAGTGCCAAATAAAATTTGATTGAATGATTTTGTTGACTTGTTAATGGTTTATACAGACATAAACTTTGCTAAATTTATGCAGATGTGAACTTTACAATATTTTTGCAGAAATTTTTTCTATGTAATTTAAACTTGATTTGTATATAGATCTACTTAACTAGATACACTTTATTTCAAAGATATTTAATAGCAAATTAACATGAAGATGTCATGAAGGTAACAACTTTTATAAGTTCAGTTGTTGTTAGATAATACCAAGTTGGAACCATCCATAGTTCTGAGTTTTCAGAGGCAGTAAATCATATGAGAAGAGAATGTTCATCTCTCTCCCACTAAGAAGCTTGTAGATCACCATGAGTCTTTGGGTTGGCAGTGTACCTGTTCTAATTATTCAGGTAGTGATTCATTCACATTGCTAAAATGAACATTTTCAGTAAAAAACAGTGTAATCTGGGTTTGGCATAGAAACACTAGGAAGTCTGAATTTAAACTACTTTATCATCACATTATAGGATACATTTCATGTACTTAAGATATATCTTTAAATGGGAATACATTTAATAGCACTTTAAAAATGCATTTTTTCAAGATTTTGTTAATGTCCCTTTATATGTTTAAGTTAAAAAAAAGAACAGATGAAAGAAAAAATCATAAAATAATCCAATTATAAAATTATTTTTAAAATTTTCAGTTGTATTCATATTGAATGTTAAAGTACTCATTGGAATCACTAATAGCACGGCATATGGTCAAAGATCAGTTCAATGATCACTTTATTACTTATAGTATTCAAAAGCACTACTACTGATAGTAGAAACAACATCAGTAGCAACAAAAATAAAATGCTATTTTGAACTAAGTGACTCAAAGACACAAAATATAATGGGAAGACAGTGTATTTTTAGTTATGAATCGCTCATTCAAGGCTTTGCGTTAGAACCAATTCAGACCTGATCTTCCAGCAGGTTTTCGAGAGATTGTAAATCACATGGAAAGAGACTATCTGTTTTTTTTCTTTCAGAGACACTGGTGAATGTGAAGTGGCAGAAAGTGCCCCTAGAGTTGGTGTATAGGACTACACCACCAGAGCTCATGAAGAATACAAATCAGGTTTTATTTTTAAGTGTGGTACTATGCACAAAAAATAAAGGCTAAACTTTTATTGTTTGGAAACTATGGTAAAATATTATGCACACTAAAATCTTATTAAGAAGTGAAGATTTTCTAGACCTGTAAAGAATGTGATTTACTGACCAGCAAAATATAAAAATTATTTAAGATTTCCAATTCTGACAAACTTCACAAAGTCCCATGAGAAAATACAGTCTGTGTCCCTAATTTGAAATTCATTAACTGATGATAGGGACACTAAAACAAGGACACTCCCTGCTCAGTAAATCTGGAGACAGGTCACAGAGGCATCTGTTCTCCATATACCTGTTTAATGAGGTCATTCAGTACATCTGCCATGCACTGGGGAGAGCTTAATTTTTACTAGGAGCATTAATCTACCTAAGAGTTAGTAGATTAAAATTCTCTTTCAAATGAAATAGAACACTCCTTTGTCTAATTTTCTGAAATTTATTGACGTATAACTTATGTTAAAAACATTTTGGAAGTGGCTAAGAATAAATACATTAGTCTTAGTACACTATCCCATAAAAACATCAACTAATTTTGCAACCTTGCACAGTAATTAGACTGCCACATATCTTCAACTATAAATATTGAACTGCCTGCTAATAGCTATCCTCAATAAAGAGGGACTTTGGAAACCATGTTTTGTATAGGTTATTTAACAAAAAAAGAGCAAAAACCCCCTAATATCAGATCTATATGGAATAGATCATTTGGAAGGCAGGAACTTATAAATAATGTGGTATCACGACTGGAGCAAGGGTCATCAACAATCTGTATTATGCAGATGACACAACCTTGCTCACCAAAACTGAGCTACATTTGAAGCTTTTTCTGCAGAAGGTCAAGCACTGCTGTCTTCAATATGGACTGAATCTCAATATTAAGAAAATAAAGATCCTCACTACTGGGTAAATTACACAGAATTGTGATAGATGGAGAAGAGACAGAAGTTAACCATTTCCTCTTGCTTGGATCCACGATTGTGAAATACGATCTCAAATACTTTGGGCATGTGGCCAGAAGGTATCAGTCCTTGGAGAAGGACACTATGATTGGAAGGGTAGAAGGTCAGCAGAGAAGAGAATGACTCTGGATGAGATGGACAGTGACTGTGGCAACAGGGGAAGGTATGTCAGAGACAGTGAAGTTGGCTCAGGATACGGCAAGGTTCAGAGTCATTGTTCATAGGGTCGCCATGAGTTGTCAACTTAATGGCACATAACAGCAAATAATTTATTGCAAGAAATTTTAGTGTTTCCCCCCCCCCGTTTTTCTGGTTTTTTTTAATTTCCTTTTAAAGGTGTCACACACAAAGGCATGGTTTCTATTGTTGTTGTTGTTATGTGCATGGAGTTGCTTGTGACTCATAGTGGCAATATGTACAACAGTCCTAAAACCTTGCTCAATCCTGTGCTAATCTTATTGTCTCTGACACACCTACCCTCATGACCTCAGTCACTTAATCAATCTACCTAATTGAGGGTCTTCCTCTCCTGTACTGTCCCTCCACCCTACCAAGCATGACATGCCTCTTTAAGGACTGGTTTCTTCTTGCAACAAGTCCAAAGATGTCAAAGGAAGCTTCAGAATAACTAGGGGATTTATTGTTTCCTCTGACACTTCCATTTATATTCACTTTTCCAAAGTTCTCAATTTCTTTGGTAATTTCCGTGGAAATATACAAGTAAGCAGCTCTGTGATATGACTGGCAAGTACAAAGTTTTGCATTAAATCTAGCAAGTTAATAATCTACTTATTACACTGCAAGCTGAATTTGCAAGAAGGAAGGAGGTAAGAAAATAAAAAGAAAGCAAAACAGTAAATGGACTTTAGATTAAGAGTATTAACACTAAGCTGTTTTGTTAAGCTTTATTTGGTTCTAATGTTCATATTTTCTTATGGATGATTCCCAGTATAGATTTTGTTATCATAACAGGAGTTTTTGTTGTTGTTGTTATTGTATGTTGTCAAGTCACTTGCAACTCATAGTGACTCTATGTACAACAGTTCTGCAACCTGCTCTATCCTAAGCTAATCTTATTGTTGCTGATACATCTATTCCCATAATGCTAGTCATTGAGTCAATCTATCTCATCCAATGCCTTCCTCTCTTTGTCTGTCCCTCCACCCTCCCAAGCATGATGGCTCTCTTCAAGGACTGGTCCCTCCTTGCAACATGTCCAAAATATGTCAGACAAAGCTTCAGAATCCTAGCTTCCAAGGAGCAGCCTGGTTTCACCCTCTCCAGAAAGACCTATTATTTTCTCCTAGCAGTCCATGGTATACTCAATACTGTTCTCCAGCACCACAGCTCAAAGCCATCAATTCTCCTTCTATCATCCCTAGTTATCATCTGGTTTTCTGATCTATAGCAAGTAATTATGAATCATGGCCTGGATCAGGTTCACCTTAGTCTCTAGATTGACATAAATGCTTTTCAATACTCTGTAGAGGTCTCTGACAGCAGACTTTCCTTCTCAATGTAATTTTTATCTTTTGATTTCCTGGCAACTGGTACCAAGCGTGTTGATTGTGGAGCCAAACAAATTTACGCTGTTAACAATCTCAACTTCTTCACCATCAATCATGATGCTTCCAATTGGCACAGTGGTAAGAATCTTTGCTTTCTTGATGTTGAGCTTCAATCCATAGTGAAGGCTGCAGTCCTTGACTTTCTGCAGCAAGAGCTTCAGGTCCTCAAGAAAATAACAAGGGTATGATTATAAATATTTCATATTTTGTTAATCAGAAGTGAATTTTATTACTTCAAATCCACACATGTGACATGTTTGAGTCTGTTTCTTCAGTCACTGTGCCAATATATGTGGTTGAGAGCCTTCCTTTCTTTCATCAGTCTTCCCTCTTTCCAAGTATGATGTCTCTCCAAGGAATAGCCTTTCCTATCAAAATGCCCAACATACATAATTTATGGTCAGCTTTCATATTTTTAACAGTTTTTAAATGTTGGTACACGGCTTAATAAATTTTTGAGAGAAATGATTGTTTTACATGATATGTTCTGTAACAACTCTGAAGCTTTTCCTATCTAGGCCAGGTAGTATACAAGGCCTCCAACAGGTAAAATTGGAAAAACAATATATTTTGTCTTTCAAAACACTTACCTACTGATTGGTTTGGATAGCTACGGAAATTTTCATTTTATATTATGTCATAATTTTGCCAGTTAACATGCCTCTGGAAACTCTATGAACTTTGATAAATGATGATAGTTATAGAAAGGCTTCAGGTCTTTTGTTCGTAGATTTTGTTCAAGTCATGCTTGACTTGATGGCAATGAACAACAGCAACAAAAAACAACAATCAGAATGGATACAGCAATTAGACCAACTGTATTTTCTAAGTAAATTAATTCATAAAGTAATACCTCAAATTAATATATGTGGGAATGTATATAATTGTCAAAGAATTGGAGTTCTTCAATAGATGTACTAATTTATAAATTTAGATAGACAGATAGATATATAGAGATAAATTGGTATATATTTATATATCTAAATCTGGTTGGCCTAGTCAGTAAGGAATTACACTACTAACCCTAAAGTATGCAGTTCAAAGTCACTAAGTGATCTGTGGGAGAAAGACGAACAATTTCTGCATGTGTGATTTATAGTCTCTGAAAAATCTACTTCTCTTTTTTTTTGAAAGGTTGTATTCTTTGATTTTCTGTAGCAAGCACTTCAAGTACTCTACACTAACAAGCAAGGTTGTTTAAACTATATGATGTAGTTTATTAATGAGGTATATGTAAGTAGGTATATATAAGTAGTAACAATAAATCCATGTATAATTTCATATTTTATGTTATTTGCCAGTGTATCATAACACATTATTTTTAAATGCATAGAATAGAATGCATAAATTCATCCTTTCTAATGAAAATAAACTTTCCCTAATATTTTTACTAACTGGAGGCCTAGTGGTAAGAAGTTGCTCTGCAATCCCAAAGGCATAGTTTGAAACCACCAGCTACTCCATGGGATAAGCAATCTCCTCTCATGAGATTAACTGCCTCTTAAAATTGGCTGAAGGATCAGCTATGAGTCAGTTCCAACTCAACATTACACAACAATAACAAGTTTCTTTATTGCAATTACAATTTATAGAAACTTATAAAATATCAGAGGATATTGTATGTGCCTTCCAGTGTCTATGACCTATTACCGACCTTATGAAAAATGGCTATGGACCTTGCCCTATCCTGAGCTGACCTCACTGTCTCTGACACACCTGATACCATTGTCTCTCTCACTGTGTCAATCCATCTCATCGAACATCTTTTTTTCCTATGCGGACCCTCTACATTTCAAGAATTATATCTTTTCTCCAAGCCTGATTCCGCGTGGTGACATCTGCAAAGTATGTGAAATAATGCTTCAAAATATTTTCCTGCAAGGAAAAACCTGGCTTCATCTGTTCCAGAACAGACCTGTTTGTTGTTTTGTCAGTCCATGATATGTCCAATACTCTTCTTCAGTATCACAATTCAAAGATATTGATTCTTCTTCTGCTATCTTTATCCACTGTCCAGCTCATAGATGCATAGCAAGCAATTGAGAAGACCACAGCCTGAATTAAATGCCCCTTAGTCTCTAGATTGTCATCACTGAACTTCAGATTAAAAAGTTATCTTATTATAAAATAGATAATATACTGCACTAACTATTTTAAATGGATCTCTGGTAGCCTAGTGGCAAAAAGGTGTGTTGTAATCCTGAAGGACCATATTTTGAGGCCACCAGCAGCTCCATGAGAAAGGATTAAGAGAAACAATGCACTGATGTTACACACAACATATTTCTAATCACAAAATTACTATTTTAAGAGAAGAAAGAAAAATAATTCTATGGAAGTTCATCAAGTTTTTAACATAACATAATTCTTCCAAGTATTCCTTAAATATAGGAAATCGACATACAATTTACACATAGCCAAATACATTTTTCAGGCAGTCATCGAAAACAAAAGTTAATGTCATATTTTCTCTATAACGTAATGCCATGAATTTTCAACATGAAAAGTAACCAAAAATTGTATTTAAACTAGTAGTAACCCAATCTGTTTTTGTTATGAGTGTGTAGATGGAACGAATTAATCCTTCAGTGACTTTTCAGAGGTTATCAATCACACGGAAGGAAATTCTCTAACCTTCTATCTTAGAATGGCTGGTAGATTCAAACTGTCTACCTTTGGGACGGCAGCATAACTCCTTATACCACAGACTCCAAGTCTATAACATTTAATTACCCATAACATCTAATTCCTTTTACATACATGTACATAAACATATTTACACATATGCATTCATACTATTAAACCAACTTGCCTTTTGGAGGATTTTTAACACATTGGTCATACAAGAATAAGATTTCATTCATTATATAGAAATATACTCATATTATTAACCCATATAGATATAAATAGATAGATAGATAGACAGACAGAAATATATTGTTGCTACATTCCGCCAAGTCAGAGCTGACTCATAGCTGACCCTCCAACAAGTTTTCAAAAGCAGTAAATCACATGGGAAGAGCCAGTCCATCCTTCTCCAACAGAGTGGATGGTGGATTCAGACTACACCTTTGGAATAATAGCACGGCTTCTCAGCACTGGTCACCAGACACACACACACACACACACACACACACACACACACACACACACAGAGTTGTGTGAAGATTCTGAACCATGGTAGATTAAGACAATGACTTTAAGAAGGTAACTACTTTTTTTCATAAGTTTTTATTATTATTAATTTTAAATAAAATTTACTGAGATTTTGGATTTCCATTCATTCATAGTTGCATTTTTCTCCCTGCCCATCCCTTCCCTCCAGTTCCTTCTTCTCTTTGAAAAGTAAAAGAAAAATTCTATGATAGTATACTTAGAAAACCCTAAAGACTCAGCAAGAAAACTATTGGACGTAGTTGACCAATTCAGCAAAGTAGCAGGATACAAGATCAAC
>NW_006400003.1:2762729-2807520 GCF_000299155.1 Elephantulus edwardii
AAAGGACACACTGACAAAGAAGATTGATCAGAACTGGCTTTGACAAGCACTATGGCATTTGGACAAGAACAAACTGGGAGGAGGGTGGAGAGAATGGTGCAACAGTGAATGAGTGGAAGCCCAAAATCTATGTAAATGTTTATGAAAATTAATAAAATATAATTAAAAATAAAAAAAATTTAAAAAAAATTCTTTCATTGTCATACAATCACATCTCTCTAGTCCACTACGAAGGTAACTTTCAAGGTTCCAAGTTATTCTTCCAAGATCCCTCTGTATAAGTTTGAGGTGCTACTATTTTATTTAATGCTTTTCATCCTTAACCATTTGTGCCATTTAGTAACTCCTATTAGGGTTATGCTACCAGGGAGCACTGACTTAAACAAGTATATTGAGGAGGACCAGACTCCGTTATTGGAATCCAGCTCACATGCAGGTGGGCTTCGGGGTTATTGAAGTTCAGCCTGCAAACAGGTAACTTTCAGGTTTAATAATTAAAGAGAAACCTTTGTCTCCTGTCCTGCAAACGGGCTGGGGACTTTGAGGTCTCTCTTGCTATAAATCATATATCTTAAGTTGTTTCAGTCTCCCGACTCCTTTCAGGTGAAAAGCAACATCTATCACAAGGAACAGAGTATGTAACCTCCCTTGCTGAATTGTTTCTGTACCCATCTTTTATGATTCTATGAGAACTGAGACATGAAAATGAGATCATTCCCTAGACCCCTATAAAATACAATAAACACAGACCCACGAGGTTGCAGTTTCTTGCCCCGTCTGTGTAAGTGTGTTTTTCTTTGTTGCAGTCTTGTCCTGTCTTCTGTGTTCATTTGCCTATTTACGTTCATTTCTTCCAGACATTGTGTAAAGGACTGCGGTTTGCAACATATGTAAATGCATCTGGACTCCAACTGGAACATCATCTATGTTAAGCTCTTAGAAATTTTCTTCTATATGTTAAATCTTGTATAAACAAATGTATATGCTATGCAACTTTCAAAACATGTTCTTCACTTAAAACCACAATACAAAAAAAACCAAAACAACCTTTAAAATTTCTAATATAACTGAGAAATTGTATAAGTGATGCATTATACTATGTAACAGAAAGGAGGTAGAATACGGATATTTTGTAAATTGGATTCTAGGATATTCTTTTCCAAAAGCCTGATTTACAAATAGAAAAGTCAGGATAATTACTAGTACTTTAATAGTAATATTGCCATGGTAATGTGTTGACTGAAATTCAATCAGTTATTTTGAAACTTCATCATGAATATTCAATGCCATTCAACAGAATTAAAATAAAAAATAGCAGTCCAAATCCAAGGAGAGAATTTTAATAAGCAGACATTTAAGGTATTTACCCATGACTAACCAGATTTGTATTTAAATGTTGAATTAATCTCAACAATTATTTGATTCATATAACTCTAGCACAGTATCACATATTGCAAGAGAAATAACAAGTTCAAAAGAATAGATTATGTGACTCAAGGATAAACAGTACAATTATCACTCTAATGTCTAAATTAACACTAACAAGTAAAATAAGTGATTTTGTCCTGATTATCTATTTGAAGATATCAGTTTTTTGTGTGAAAATCTCTGTTTGGCTTTTATCTCTAGACAATGCTTACTTATCAAGATTACCAGTATAAAGTGCATCTAAATCTAAGAGGTCTGATTCCTAATCTTAAACGAAGAGTCAAAACAAAAAGAGAATATTTTATAATTGGAAAAACAAAGTGTTCAGTATCTCTCACTGTGGTTAACAGAAGACAAGTAATGAAGCAAAGTTTATCAATGACCTAAAATCACAAAAATATTATCATTTCAAAACACCTTGAAAAGTACTGTTTAATATTCATTATGGCCTTTAACTCTACTTTAGAATTCAAATATCAAAGGAGCTGCAGATTATGTAGATAGGTGTCATTCAGCTGAACTCTTGAATCTATTGGTGAATGTCCACACCTACTTCCTTTGCTATATTAATGGGTACTCTGACCTTCCACCTGTTTCTGCACTTTATATCATCCCTAACTCCTTTGCATCTAGAATCTTCATCCGTTATAGAGAAGAGAAAGATGTCAGCTGAGAAGTCTCTTATAGCCACAAATTTAGAGTTACGCCCACATTTGACTGACTTCATCACTTCCCTTTTTGCATGTAAATTGTGAACATAATTCCAATGATAATATCATCACCTGGATCCCAGATGATATGTTATCCAAGGATATCTTTCATGAAGTTTCCTCACAGCTTTAAATTAATCTTTTCTTCTATACTGATTCTATTACTCAGGTTTCTACATTTTTTTAAAAAGTCAGTATGTTGTTGTTGTTGTTGATAGGTGCTGTCAAGTCAAGTATTACTCATAGTGACCCAAGGAACAAAAGACCTGAACCCTGTTCTATCCTACAGCATTCTCACACTTCCTGATGCTAAGTGTTCATTCCAGCAGTCACTATGTCAATCCACCTAGTCAAGGGTCTTCCCCTCCTTCACTGACCCTCCATCCTTCTCAGCATCATGTCATCCTCCAAGGAGTAGTTCCTCCTATCAACATGCCTAAATTATTTGAGGCAAAGTCTCATTATTCTTGCCTCAAAAGAACAATAAGGCTGCACCCTCTTCAAGAGATATCTGCTCATTAATTTGGCTGTCCATGGAATGTTCAGTGCTCTCCTCCAACACCACAGCTCAAAAGCATCATTTCCCCCCTTTGCCATCCTTTTTTACTGACCAGCTTTCAGATGTACAGCAAGTAATCAGAAAGACCATGGCCCAAATCAGATATACCTTAGTCCTCAAACTGACATCATTACTCCTCAATAATCTGGAGTGCTTCTTAACTGCAGATTTTCCTAGTGCAATGTGTTTCCTTATATCCTGACTGCTGGTACGAAGGGTGTTAATTGTAGATCGTAGAAAAATGAAGCTATCGACAGTTTCACTCTCTTCTCCATCCATCTTAATGCTCCCTATTTGTCCAATGGTAAGAGTCTTTTTTCTTGATTCGAAATGCATTCATACAGCAGACTGCATTCCGTGATCTTTTGAACAAGTGATTCAAGTCCTCATCTATTTCAGCAAGTAAGTTTGTATCATCTGCATAAGATAGTTTATATTGCTGAGTCTCCTTCCAATTCCAATGCCACACTCCTCTTCATAGAGTCCAGCTTCTCGTATAATATGCTTAGCGTAAAGATTGAATAAGCATGGAGAGAGAATGCAAGTCTGACATACTCCCTTCTCATTTTTAAACCATGCAGTGTTTCCCTTATCTGTTTGCACAACATCATCCTGGTCCAGGTATATGTTCTGCATGGGTATAATTAAGTGCTCTGGGATTCCCATTATCCTCAGAGTCAGCTACAACTTGTCATGATACACATAGTCAAATGCCTTTTGCATAGTTGATAAATCACAAATGGACATTTTTTTGGTATTCTTTACTTTCAGTGATAATCCATCTGAGATCAGCAATGATATCCCTGGTGCCACGGCCTCTTATAAATCATTCTTGAACTTCTGGCAGTTCCCAATCTATATACTGTTCTAGCCATTTTTTAATGATCTTCAGCAGTATTTTGCTTGCACATGACATTAATGATATTGTCTGACAGTTTCCACATTCAATTGAATCACTTTTCTAGGAATTGGGAACAAATATGAAACTATTCCAATTCGTTTTCCAAGTAGCTGTCATCCAAATTTCCTAGCATAGACTGATGGGTGTATCCAAGGCTGCATCTGTTAATTGAAATAAGTCATTAGTGTTCCTTCGATTCCTAGGAACTTATTTTTTGCCAATGTGTTCGATGCAGCTTCTACTTCATTCTTCATTAACATTGGCTCTTGTTTATATGGTATGTCCTGAAATTTTTCAGTGTCAATCAATTCTTTCTGATACAGTGATTGTGTATTCATTCCATCCATCTTCTTTTGGTGCTTTCTGGGTAATTCAATATATTGCCCATAGCATCTTTCAATATTGCAGCACTAGGCTTATATATTTGTTTTTCATTTCTTTAAGCTTATAAAATGGAGAGTGAATTAGTTCTTCCTTTTGTGTTCTCCAATTCTACTTCTCTGCATATACTCTCCTCTTAATAAGACTATATATGATATACTCATCAAAACTCTTTAATATTAGTGAAAAAGTAACATATTTTATTATCCCAAATTTGTGATATTCTAATTAGCAAGGATTGATAGACTTAAAACCTTATCACAACAGACAGTATTAACATCTATTTTTTTTTCCAATCTATATTAACGAGGACAAATGTGGCATCAGAATTGAAGGAAGACTCATCAACAATCTGGATTATGTAGATGACACAACCTTGCTTGCCAAGACTGAGGAGAACTTGAAGTATTTGCTGCAGAAGATCAAGGACTGAAGTTCCCAATATGGATTGAAAGCTCAACATCAAGAAAATATAGATTCTTACCACTGCGCCAATTGGCAACACTGTGATAGACGGGGAAGATATTGAGCATGTTAACAATTTAAGCTTGCTCAATTCTATAATCAACAGTCTTAGCACAACAGTAAGGAAATCTAAACATGAATTGCACTGATCAAGTCTGTTGTCATGAACCTCTCTAGAGTGCTGAAGAACAAAGATGTCAGTCTGGAAACTAAGGTGTACTTGATCTAGGTCACGGTCTCCACAATTGCTTGTTATGCCCCAGAGAACTGGGCAATGAATAAGGGTGAAAGAACCATCAATTTGTTTGAGTTATGGTGATGGGGAAAAATACTGAACATATTATGAAGTGACAAGAGAAAAAACAGGTCTATCCTGGAGAGGGATAACTTAGTGAAACTAAGTTGCTTCTTGGAGGCAAGGATTTTAAAGCTCCATCTCACATACTTTGTGCATACTGCTTGGAGGAATTGGTCCTTAAAAAAGACATCTTGCTTGTCAGAGTGGAGGGATACTGCAGGAGATGCAAACCCTGGATGAGATGAATTGACATAGTGACTGGGTTAATGGGGGTAGATGTGTCAAATAAAGTGATATTGGCTCAGGACAGAGCAGAGTTATGGGCTATTATGCACAGAGTTGCTAAGCATCGCAAGCGACTCGGCACCACATAACAACAACAACAACAACAATGTGTCACCAAAGTCTTATTCCTAATAATTTCTCTGATAAATGATCTTTTGGTTTAACTTCTAGTATTTTCATTGATAGTGTAATCATTTTTTAGTTAATATTCAGTTAATATAAAAATATTAACATTTTCAACTGGGTATTGTACTGTGTAAAAGAAATCCAATTAAATTTCATGGCAAAGAGATAAATGTTTTAATATATCTATATTAGCTAGTCATTCATTTACTAATTTCTGTCAAGAATGTAGACACAGGATATTCACCTCACTACCAGATTACCTCAGAAGTGTGAATAACCACATTTCACATAATAACTTACGATTATATTGAATCCACTGAATAGAGATCAATTGAGTAGAGATGCCATATTTTAATTTCTAACACAGAAGGTTTTAAACTTCACATAACTGACATTTTGAGCAAGGTAATTACTTATGGGGAAGGTAGGTTTCCTAGACATACAAGATGTTTGCCAGCATCTTTAGTATCTACTCACAAAATATTACTATTGTTGTTAGGTTAGTGCAAGAGAGGAAGACCCTGGATGAGATGGATTAACTCAGTGATTGGAGTAATGAGGAGGCAAGTATCAGACACATTGAGGTTGATTCAAGATAGAGCAGGGTTCAGAGCTTTTGTACATGTAATTGCTAAGAGTTGCAAGCAACTCAATGACACATAACAGCAACAACCTCTATATAGGAGAGAAATATACATAACAATGAATTAGAAAACATCTGAGATATTTAACTCAGTTAATAGAGTAAAATTTCAAGAAACTTATTTCCATGAGTAGCCTTTCAAAAAGGATATTTCTATTGCTGTTGCTATTGTGCTGCCAACCCATAACTGACCCTCTAATTTGTTACCAGAGGCTGCAAAACCAAATGAGAAGAGATTTCCAACCATTTTCCAAGAGAGCAGGTTGTTACTGTTGTTAAGTACCATCAGGTCACTTGTGACTCATAGCAACTCTATGTATAGCAGCTCTGAAAAGTGCTCTATCTATCCTGATCCAACCTTATCGTCTCTGACACATTCGCCCTCATTACCCCAATCACTGAGTCAACCATCTCATCCAGGGTCTTCCTTTCTTGTGCGGTCATTCCACCCTTCAAACATGATGTCCTCCTCCAGATACTGGTTCCTCCTTGCCACATGCCCAAAGTATGTGAGACAGAGCTTCAAAATCCTTGCCTCTAAGGAGCAGCCTGGTTTCACCCCATCAAAGATAAACTTGTTATTTCTCTTGGGATTTTGTGGTTTGATTAATACCCGTTTCCAGCACCAAAACTCAAAAGCATGATTCTTCTTTCATATTTGGTCATTGTTCAGCTCTCTGATGCACAGTAAGTAACTGCAAGGACCATGGACTGAATCAGGTATACTTTAGTCTCTAGACTGACATCGTTGCTCTTCAGCACTCCTGAAAGGTCCCTGGTAGCAGCTTTCCCCAAAGCATCTCATCTTTTCATTTCTTAACTATGATACTAAGAGTGTTGATTGTGGATCCAAGCAAGATAGCATCCACTTTCTAAACAACATGTCTCTGGAAAATCTATGAGCTTTAATAAATGATGATGGTTATAGAAAAGCTTCAGGCCTTTTATTCATAGAGTCACTATGAATCGTGCAAAATTTGACAGCAATCAACAACAATATCAATCCAATAAGAGCTACTTTGTGGTGTTTGGAGGATCTCACCAATTCAAACAAGCTTGGAAACAGTAGAGGCTTCCACTTCCAAAATATCTTGCCTCTAGAAACCCTATGAACTTAGAGAAATGTTGAAAGTTACACCAGTGTTCAGATCTTTCATTCATATGGTCACTATGACTCACCTACAATTTGACAGCACTTAACAACAACAAAATGCATCACTAATAATGGAGTCGATGATCCTTGAAGAAGTGTTAAACCTGTGCTTAACAGTTTAAAATTCATAGTCACTGAGGACATAAAATTATTTGCAGAATATATATGAGGACAGAAGAGTCCCTTAAACTAGAATAGCATTTGATGGATTTCTTTTGTAGAAGATACATTTCTATAGCGGGGAATTGCTATAAAAGGACACATAGTAAAGAGATAAAGCACAAAGCTCTCCAAAAGCAGGGATAACAGCTCTCCAATTTTAGCTACTTTAATGTGGTTATGTGTACATTGCCTTCAAGTCTTATAAAAATCTTCAAAAATAGCATATTTTTAAAATGTTTTCTTAATTATAAGAGTTCGCATTTGCATAAAGAAGGTCTCAAAATTGCTAGATGTAACAGGAGAGAAGCCATGAGTATGTATCAAATTAGAGAAGACCAGAAACAGTCCAGAAATATTGGTAGGAATTGGGGTGTATATACTACAAAGTGAGAATTAATTATACCATAATTTCTCAGAAATGGGAAAATAAAAATAGAAATGAGACCATTAGGGTTATGCACAAAATATATTAAAAATATAGGAAGCAGGAGTGGCATCCACTTCCTAAACAACATGCCTCTGGAAATGCTATGAACTTCGATAAATGTCGATAGTTGCAGAGGGGCGTGAGGCCTTTTGTTCATACGGTCATTATGAGTCATGCTCAACTGAAAGGCAATCAACAACAACAAAAACATATTAAAGATGAAACTGACTCCATATGGTATATCATTGAGTTACAAATGATCTCAAGTAATAAACTCAAACTCACCATCACTGGAATCTATTCTGACTCACAGCAACCACTGGTTTCCTGAGGCTGTAAATCTTAACAGGGAGATCCTGCCCATTTTTCTCCAATGGAGCTACTAGTGAAGATTTGTGACCCTTTGGTTAGTAGCACAATATGCTATGGACTAGAAATCCTAAGTCACAAAAGCAGAATATATAAATTATTTTACTCTCTCACAGGCAATTATTTACCATATGTTATAACAATAGTCTTTCTTCATACGGAAAATAAATAAAATACCATTCTCCTTCTTCCAATAATCTTCATTACTTCTCTATTCCAATATCACTGCTCTTGAGACTATGTACACTATTCTCAGCTATGTTTAAAAGTGAAATTTTAAGTATTTACACAGTAAATATTAACTACTATAACTTTGCTCTTAAATTTTATTTTAGACATCCTATCTCCTTATTTTAATATCAAAACAGTAACACTTTAAGGTTTATTTATACATATAAATAGAAAAAAATCACTCTTTAAGAAAGTATACTATAGGAAAGTAGGATTACATATAATAAAGAATTTCATTTTAATCTTTTATTAATGCAGATCTATAAGACCAGAATAATAAATAACCAGGCAAAAAAGAGAAAGTACTGACTCAATAGTTTCATTTATTTCCTTATATTATACAATTTCTAAGGATACAGGTAATCCTTTGCAAATCTGCAAGATGCCCTTAACCTTTACATCATAATATCCTTATCTTGCTCTGTGCATTCTCAATTTAAAATTTTTAAATCAAAACCATATTAAGACTTTATACAAGCAACAGAAGTTCAAGGGAGTGAGTAACCTTGAACACAGAGATCCAGCCTTACTTTTTAGACAAGTTTGTGATTTCTATTGAGTCAGGTCACACTCCTATTTTTAGAAGACCCAATAGGCCTTTTGTGATGCGTACAATGTATCTATTCTCTATCTATTCTCTCTTGCTTGCTTTCTCTCCTAACTCCCCATGTATATTAGAGCCATTCTGAAGCCTTTGCTTTCCTTTGTATAAAGAGCCAGATAATTGTCAACATAATCCCGAAGAGATAAAATAACAGTGCCATAAGCAACCAAACAAACAAAAAAAACAATAAAGTTAAATGAAATCCTTGTTTTCAGTAACTCCAGAAATATTTTGCTACCAGTTTTTCTCAAATCTATTATCACTATTAGAAAGTGTTATGAATAAATGTCTCCTTTGCTTCATGGCTAGATCTTAAAATGATTACTTTCAGCACTATGAAGAGCTTCTAAAATATAAATACACACTGGCTTTTGTTCTCTAATTATTTCTTTAATAATAGGAGAGATAGCAGTTGATTCAGAGCAAATAAAAATGTTTAAGCCAGAATTTCCATCCCCTGAGAGAAACAGTAAGTGGCTATAAAGCTATTTCTAAAATGAGATTCTTTAAAAACAGGTGTATTCATTTTTCATTTAGTTTAATGGATTTCTAGTCCCACTGAAATCTGCAATATACATTTTTGGGATGCGTAAGTATAATAATAATGACAATAACAGCTTATGATATAACTATGGACTATGCTAGGAATTGTATTTACATGGATTTTATCTTTCAATCATCACATCAGGGATACCATTAGGCTTAATTATTATCATTTTACAAACTGAAGTGATGGAGTTCTTAGCACAAAACCATGAGCCCTGCCCTACTGCTAACTTACTCCATTTTTGTCATTGTACATTTGTTCTGATGATGTGATTTTGTATTTTCATGTTTATAATTAAGATATTCTGTTCTTCTGGAGTTTAATATATTGCAAACAAATGAATAAGCATTAAGGTTACAGTGGTCAAGCAAAAACATTCTAGGATTGTTCAGGTTTCCTGTGATAATCAGCTACTTATTATAAAGAATCTTCTTAATATATTAAACATCATCATGACTGTATTTAACAGACAATGAAAACGGTCAAGGCAGTTTCCTCTTTATAACCAACTAGTCAAAGGAAATGATTATAACATTTTTAAAATATCCTCCAAAGATGCCTAGCAGGCATAATAATAAAGAAACACAAAATTTTCTTAATGACTTCCCAGAAATTATGATCACAGTCAACATAAAATAATTCAGCTGACTTTAGCCTTACTGGCTTATTTTTTTAACATTTATTCTCAGTTATTTGTTGTATTGATAACCAAAAATCTTGACACATACAGTTCACTGAACTTTCAATGGAAAAGATTAAGTTCTGGTCAAGATTTACAGCCTCAGAAACCAGATGGAGGGTCAATTCAAAGGTAGGGGTTTAGGTTTCTCCAGCACACCTTCTTAGTTCCTCTAGCCAATTTTGACTCATGGTGACCCTCACGTGACTTAGTAGAACTGACTCACAAGCAATTATGATCAAAAGAGCAGATCACAAGACTTCTTTTCCTAAGAGTTCCTGAGTTAGTCAAACATCCAACTTATATCCTAGCATTTCAGTCTTGGGACTAAGATGTGCCTGATTCAGGCCACTTGCAGTTACTTGCTATGCATCAGAAATCTGGACAATGACCAGGGATGACAGAAGGAGAATTAATGTGTTTGAGCTGCTGGAGAAGAATATTGAACATACCATGGTCTGCTAGGAGAACAAACAGGTTTGTCCAGGAGAGGATGGGACCAGGCTGCCCCTCGGAGGCAAGAATTCTAAAGTTTTGTCTGACATACTTTGGACATGTTATAAGAAAAAACCATTCCTTGGAGAAGGACGTCATGCTTGGGAGTGTGGAGGTACAGCACAAGAGAGGAAGACCCTCGATGAGATGGATTGATGCAGTGGCTGAGGTAATGGATGGAGGTGGATGTGTCAGAGACAATAAGATTGACACAGGATGGAACAGAGTTTAGGGCTGATGTCCCTGTGAGTCACAGGTGACTCAATGGCATATAACAACAACAACATCAGAAAGTTTATCTGAAATTAACAAATACATTTCAGGAAAAAAGAGAACCTTATATAGTTCTCTCTGTGGCTTATATACTTGGGGGTTTTTTGTTTCGTTTTTTTTTTACTATTTATATAGCCCATTTTGTGTTCTTGTGAATGTCAGAATAAAAGAAAACTATCCAAATATAGAGTCTGAACTAATCATTTGTCTGCATTTAAGAAATTCCATAGTGACCAAGAGTGTTTAACTATAGTATTTTACATGGTTTTTGTTTGTTTGTTTTGTTCTGTTTTTATCTTAGGGCTAGGAAATATCAAATATATACTATATTCATGCTTTGATTCATGTCTTGTCAGTATTTTTCCACCAAATTCTTTTCAACAAAATGTTCTACATCTAAATTTAGCAGAAAAAAAGGAATGAATTTTAACAAAAGGCTATATCTTAAGTAAAATATTCAAGATATTTTCTTTCCATTTAAAGTAGACTTTTACATCACTTCTTTTCAGTTTGCTCTGTTTTGAACCACAATGATAGCTACTTATCATGATATATCACTGTATTTCATATTTTAAGATTGTATTTCTATTTATATGAAAATGATAAGTTAATATCTGTAAATTTATCTAGTAATGGATACCAATGCCTATATTTTGCATGTTTTGTTGTGCTTTTAATTGTTCAATGAAAGGCGCTGTCTGCTATAAAAAATAATTAACATGTTCATACTTAAAGAATGAGTAAAAGGAAAGAAAGTGGTGGAAAAAAAGATGAAGTCAAGAAAAATGTAAAAATTAAAAATATAAAGCTTGTTTTCCTGAGGTTTATGAACCCTTTGTTTTTTGTAAGCTTTCTCAAGAAGTCAAAAGTATTTCATTGCTAAATAATTTAAATCATTATCTATTTTTTATTTTTAGTTTTGAGGGAAAGCATTAAGCAGGACACTACATAATCAATTCTTTTCTAATTATAGTAGAAGCCCCAGCTGGTGCCTAAATTGGGTTCATTATAGGGTGTCTGACTTGTCTCAACTTGTATGGTTGGCAGGATTATGGTGTTATCAGAGGTCTATTGTCTAGGGGCCTAAGATGTTTCTGAGCAAAGAATTCATTCTAGGTTACATGGGATCTGCAGACTAAGGGAAGAGATTATTTTAAATGTTAGTAATGTAGAGAACTCCCCAGAGTTGTCCAAGCCCAGCCTCATAGAATCTTTATTAAATACCTAGGAGGAAAGATGCATCACGTCACCCCTGAATATATCTTGAACAAAAAGTCTTGAAAGCACTGAAGAAAACGGTTTTATGAGCTTGTATTTCCAGCTATAGAGTTCAATAAAAACAAAGGTAAAGGCTATCATCTCCCTCCTTTAAGAAGCTCTCCTGGTGCAGTAGTTGAGAATGGAGTTGCTAACCAAAATCCACCCAGTCCTTTGTGGAAGAAAGATATAGCCGTTTTCCTCACTAAATTTACAATCTAGAAAACACTAAAATGCCATTCTGCTTCTTCCTGTGGATTTGCTATGAGTCATATCCCAGACAGCAACAGTTTTTGTACTTTTCCCTCTTTTAAAGCAAATAGTCTAC
Source organism: Elephantulus edwardii (assembly GCF_000299155.1). Lineage (NCBI taxonomy): Eukaryota > Metazoa > Chordata > Mammalia > Macroscelidea > Macroscelididae > Elephantulus > Elephantulus edwardii. The sequence continues at coordinate 2,775,051 of NW_006400003.1, forward strand.
TATTATCGACAATAACGGGGGGAAAAAAGATTTCTGGAGTCAGTTCCCTGAGACTTTCTTTCTTTTATTTCAGGAACTTGGCCTATGGAGAACAGTAACAGAGGAAATTAGTAATTATCTTGCTATAACTGAAACTACAATATTTTAATGTTAGAAATGTGGCCAAAATTACAGAAGCAGTTGGCTTTCTCTTCCACACAACAGAATTTGTCCAAAGGGTATTATGATATCAGGCTCTGGGCTACGAACAGAAGCTAAAGCTCTAAGTCAAAATCCTAGCATGATTCTAATTTGATCCCTTTCCTAAAGTGTCCTAGGCAACTAGATTGCAAATAATTCTGATTATAAATGTAAAGTTTTTTATATTGTGCCTTCAGATCAATAAAATATGCATTTATTATGTATCTGCTACTCCTGGTAATGTAAGTACCTCAGTTAGGGTTTCCTAGAAACAAGCTCTGAAGTCAATTTGGAATGTTTACTAAGGAGTTCCCTTGGGACAAGCATGTGTGAAAGAGGAGGGGAAGAGACATGACAGGGCAGCAGAAAAAAGCCAAGCTGATATGTACAATCCCAATGCTAGCCTCAGGTAACCCATGGAGAACTATAGGGCTGGAATGGGGCAATCCAGGGATGGGCAGGAACGGCTAGGTCTTTCCTGACACCTTTACTGAAGGATAAAGGATGAAGGATAACTACATGAGGAATATGATCTGACCAAGACACTTTGAAACCAGATAAGGCTCTTGTTCTTGTTAGGTGCTGTTGAGTTGAGAATGACCCAAAGAGACCCTGTGAACAATAGATCTGAACTCTGTCTTGTCCTGTGCCATTGTCACACTTCCTGATGCATCAGAGTCCACTGTGGTAATTATCATGTCAATCTACCTGGTTTAAGGTCCTCCTCTGTTCCGTCAATCCTCTATCTTTCTGAGCATCATGTTCTTCTCCAAGAACATGCCTGAAATAATACCACAACTCAAAGGCAGCAATACTTCTTCTGTCATTTCTATTCATTATCCTGCTCATAAATACATAGTAAGTTATCAGAAAGACCATGGTCTGAATCAAATAGATCTTGGTCCTCAAACTGACATTTTAGGTGCTGGAGGAAAACTAAGAAAATAGAGGATAAATAACAAATTCTGTATTGGAACAGATAAAGGAAGGAAATGTTTTAAAAGAAGATATGATGAGCTATTATATGTACAACAACAGCCCAGAATATTTTGCAAAAATATTCTGGAGGGAGAGGGGGAAGGAGATAATTGTGCAACAAAGAGCAGATTATTTTATAATTATATTTAATAAAGATTACTTATAAAGATTATTTTATATTATATTTTTAAAAAGGTAATCTGGGGGAGGGCAAAGGGACAGAGAAAGGGTAAAATGTGCAGCAAAGAATGAATGAAAAATCTAACTTTTCTGTAAACTTTCTTTAAATTACAATTAAAATAAAAATGTTATTAATAAACAAAATAACCCTGACATCAGTACCCCTCACTAATTTCCCAGTGCAATACATCTCCTGATTTTGTGGTGACTGGTACAAAGATTGATAATTATAGATCCAAATAAAATGAAGTTGTTGACAGTTTCGATCGTTCCCCCATCCACCATGATGCTGCCTACTGGTTCAGCGGTAAGAATCTTTGTTTTCTTGACAATGAGATGCATTCCATATTGCAACCTGTACTCTTTGATCTTCTGCAGCAAGTGCTTCAAATCCTCTCCACTTTCAGCAAGCATGGCTGTGTCATCTGCATAACAAAGGTTATTGATGAGTCTTCTTCTGATCCTGATACCACATTCCTCTTCACAGAGTCTGTCTTCTCAAATAATTTGCTCAGCACACAGACTGAACAGGTATGGAGAGAGAATATAACCCTGACATACTTCCTGCTTCATTTTAAATCATGTATTCTTCTCTTGTTCTGTTCACACGGTAGCCTCCTGGTCTCAATACAGGTTTTGCACAAGCACAATTAAGTGCCCTGGGATTACCATTCTTCTCAAGAAGCCATAATTTGCTATGATCTACACAGTCAAATGTCTTTGCATAGGCAATAAAACATAAATAGATAATCTTCTAGTATTTCTAACGTTAAGCCGGGATCCATCTGATATAAGTAATTATATCCCTGGTGCCATCAGCTTTTCTAAATCTTAATTGAACTTCTGATAGTTCCCTATATATGTACTGTTCTAGTTATTTTCAAAGGATCTTCAGCAGTATTCTGCTTGCATATGATATTAATGATACTTGATAAGTCCACATTCTGTTGGATCACCTTTCCTAGGAATGGGAAAAAATACGGACCTCTTCCAATGCAAGGCAGGGCCCAGATTATTATTATAAAATGATGCTTAACCCAGATGGTTTGACCTCCATGTTGGCACCTCAAATATATCTTTATAAAAAATCATTAATATTTATATACTATAATCAAATTGACAATGTCAGATGGATTTCAGCAGAAAGCAGAGAGTACCAGAAGAATGTCTCTCTGTGTTTTATTGATTATGCAAAGGCATTTGACTGTGTGGATCACAATAAATTGTGGCTAACATTGAGGAAAATGGGAATCTCAGAACACGTGATTGTGCTTATATGAAACCTATACATGGACCAAGAAGCAGTCCTCAGAACAGAGCATGGAAACAGCATGGTTCAAAACTGGGAAAGGAGTGCATCAAGGATGCATCCTGCCCCCGTACCTTTTCTAACTGTATGCAGAACAGATAATTTCGAAAGCAGGACTTTATGAGGAGGAATGTGGCATGAGGATTGAAGGAAGACTCATTAACAACCTACGATATGTAGATGACACAACCTTGCTTCCTGAAACTGAAGACGACCTGAAGTTCTTGCTGCAGAAGGTCAAGGACTGTCGTCTTCACTATGGATTGAAGCTCAACATCAGGAAGACAAAGATTCTCACCACTGGGCCGATTGACAGCTCCATAATAGATGGAGAAGGGATTGAAGTTGTTAACATTTACAGCTTTCTCAGCTCCACGATCAACAATCTTAACACCAAAAAAATCAAAAGACAAATTGCACTGGGATAATCTGCTGTAAGGGACCTCTCCAGAGCGCTGAAAAACAACAATGTCAGTCTAGATATAAAGGTGTTCCTAATCCAGGCCATGGTTTTCTCAATTACTTGCTATGCTTCAGAGAGTTGGAAAATTACTAAGGATGACAGAAGAATAGAAGCCTTAAAGTTGTGGTGCTGGAGAAGAGTCTTGAACATACCATGGATTGCCAATAAAACAAATAGGTCTGTCTTGGAGAGGGTGAAACCAAGTCTCTTCTTTGATGTGAGGATTGTTAAGCTCTGCCTCACTTACTTTGGCACTTGGCCAGGAGAGATTGGTCCTTGGAGAAGGCCATCATGCTTAGAAGGGTGGACGGACAGCGCAGGAAAGGGAGATCCCAGATGAGATAGACTGATATAGTAACTACAGCAATGGTGGCTGGTGTGTCAGAATTAGACTGGCTCAGGACAAGGAAGAGTTCAGAGCTGCAGTACAAAGGGTCGCTATACATCACAGGTGACTCAATGACACATAACAAAGGTAACATACTATGACAGGTTTGGAAGCAGGAGAGGCATCCACTTCCAAAATGTCTCCAGAAACTCTTATGAACTTTGATAAATGTTGATAGTCGAAAAGGGGCATCATGCCTTTTGTTCATAGGGTTGCTATGAGTCTTGCTCGACTCAAAGGCAATCAACAGCAACAACAATCAAACAAACACATATTTACAAATGCCTTTAGCCTAATCAAGTTTTCCATAGTGTCAACAAGTTTGGAACCTCCTAAAAAAAATAGCTGGAGAAAAAGAACATCTCAAAGAGCTAAAGAGCTACTATCTGATTTTAAGAACCAGCATTGACAACCCCAATTCACACAGTTTGAATCTACCAAGTGCTCTATACGAGAAAGAAGACAGGAAAATTTGGCTTGTTTAATTTACTGTCTCTGAAAATCTGCTGAAGGGTTATTAATGAGTCACTACAGAGTCAATGTCACACAACAAGAAGTTAAGTACTGGTTTAGGTTCAGTGCATGAATTAAGTCATTTAACCCTCACCTCTCTACTGAGATACTTCTAATGATTCTTTTAATTTCCCTGACTAGGAGCCTGAGGCACCAGTGATAGGCAAGTATAAGCTCTGTGGTAAATGAAAAGATAAATTAGACACAGATACATAATATACCAGATAAAGTCCACATAGATAACAGAAAATATATCTCTAGGGGAGATTTTCATACCAATGACATGAACAAAAATATGCATGACAAAAATTGACATATTAGGTTAAGTGGGTTGGTATAACACACTTTTGCTAGATTCCATTAAGTTATCTCTGACAGCATAAAATACAGCCTAATCCTATGTCTTCCTCAAAATGCTCTGCTGTGTTTAAGCCCAATGTTGCAGTGAATGCACCAAGCCATCCATTGAGGAGCTTCTTCTCATTCACACTTATAGAGCTTTAGAATATAAAAGGAGAAAAAAAATGTTCAAGAACAAATAAAGACTATCAATAAATTAAATTTTATTTTCACTGTGTGGAGTCTGAAACAACAGGAATTTATTAATACTTATAAACCGATTTCAAATGCTGGACCCTCAAACCTTGTGTGGAGCTCCAGCACTGAAGATCATGCTGAGATAACTTTGTAACCTTAATATCCACACCTGGAGCATTACCCCACAGGGCCAACCAAAAGTCTTAGCCTGAATACTTCAACATCCACGTTAGCACCTCATTCTGTCATAACTCCATAGTTTCAAATGGACCTGGCAACATACTATTCATATGCCTGTTTTGCTAACGCTGATGCTATGTGCCACTAAGTTATCTGCAACTCACAGGTACAATAGCTCTGAACCCTCCCCTATCCTGAGACAGTTTCACTGATTCGGAAACATTTCAACCACCAAACCCCAGTTACTATGTAACTCTATCTCACGATTTGTTAATAACAGAGGTGGTTGTTGTTGTTGTTGTTGTTGTTATGTGCCGTCGAGTCGCCTGCGACTCATAGTGATCTGCATATTACTAATTACTTTTTAACCTAAGCATCTATCCCCTTGTTTATTTACCATAGTTCTTATTAATACATTTGTCTATCAGTTTGCTGTACTGAAAGCAAATGCCACTGGTGTATCAAAAGCCAAAAGGGCCTCCTATGGTGGACAGGTTTTAGCAGAACCCCTGGATTAAGACAGACTAGAAAGTAGGGTTTGATACCCACCTCTTAAATAACAGGCCTCTGAAAACCCCATGAATAGTAGAGGAAAACAAGAAGTTACAGTAGTAAAAGTAGATTCCAAGATGAAAATCAATCAAAATTATCAGCAGCTGCAAACATCCTTTAATAGATGGAATATAAAATGTATGAACTATCAATGCTAGAAAACTAGAAGTTGTTTCAAATTAAATGAAATGCATGAACATTGACATTCTAGGTGTTAATGATATGAAATGGAATGGTTTTGGCCAGATTGAATCAGATAATCACATAGTACACTATGCCAGAAATGAAAAACAGAAGAATAATATTGTACTCATACTTAAAAAAATTTCATGTTCTATCCTGAAGTAGAACTATTAATACAACTATTATTCAAATATATACACCACAGTTAAAGCCAAAAAGGAGGAAATTAAAGATTTTTACCAAATACTGTCATTTGAAATTGACCAAACATGTAATCAAGATGTGTTAAAGTTAAATAGTAATGGAGATGCAAACGTTGGAAACAGTAAAGAAGGAATGGTAATTAGAAAGTATAGATTGGTAGAAATGATGTATAAAGTATAACGATCAAATTCTTTCTATTCAATGATTTACTAATTTAAATATGCCTTAAAAAAACAACAACACAATGTGCACGTTTACAATTTGATTGAGTACATCTGTGGAAGAAATGACTGGAGAAACTCAATATCAGCAGTTAATATAAGCAGTCAAAACTAGACTAGGAGCTGATGATTGAACAGACCACAAATTACTCAAGTGCAAGCTCAAACTGAGGCTGAAGAACATTTTAAAAACTCTACAAGAGCCAAACTATGATCTTGAGTATATTCCAATAGAATTTAAAATTCATCTCAAGTTTAAAGTAATGACCGAAGAACAGATGAGTTATGAGATGACATCAAGAATATTATCCATGAAGACAACAAAAAGTCATTACAAAGACACAGTAGGAAGAACGATCAAAATGGATATCATAAGGGTCGTTGAAAATCGTACTAGTGTCAAGAAGCCAAAACAAAGGGAAGGGCAGCTCAAGAAGACAAAGCAAACTATTATAATGAAATGTGCCAAAAATTAGAGTCAGAATGAAGAGAACAATTTGATCACTATTTCTCAAACTGAAATAACTAAAAAACAAATTTAACCTTCAAGTGGCAACACTGAGAAATGCTATGGGCAAAATTTTGAACGATCTAGGAGGCATCAAACGGAGTTGGAAAGAATACACAGTTACTATACCAAAAATAATATGTCAGAACTGAAATATTTAAGGAGTGCTATATGATCAAGACCCAATGTTAATGAAGAATGGACTTTAAGTTGCACCGAAGGCACTGACAAAAAATAAAGCCCTATGAATCAATGGCATACCAACTAATATATGTAGTCCTGGATGTGTTCACCAATGTATGCCAAAAAATTTGGAGGTAATTCGCATGGCCAACTCACTGGAAGAACTCTGTATTTATTCCCTCTCCAAATAAAGATGATCCAACATAATATGAAAATAATAGAACACTATTACTAATATCACATTCAAGCAAATTACTGCTGAAGATCTTTAAAAAACAGCAACAACAAAACACAGACAGAACTCCCAGAAGTTCATGCTGGATTTAGAAGATGCCATGGTACCTGGGATGTCACTGCTGATGTCAGATGGATTCAGGATGAAAGCAAACATACAAGAAGAATGTCTAGCTCTGCTTTATTGACTATGCAAATGCACCTGACTGCGTGAATCATAACAGTTATAGCTATCATTGACAAAAATGAGAATACGTGAACACTTAATTGTGCTCATGTGAAACATATACCTAGACCAAGAGTTTGTTTTTATGAACAGAGCCAATTACATGGCTTAAAATTCCTCTCTCCATACATAGTCAATCTGTATGCTGAGCAAATTATTCAAGAAGTTGGACTCTATGAAGAAGAATGTGACATGAGAATTGAGGAAATATCAATGATCTATGTTATGCAGATGACACAAATTTGCTTGTTGAAAGTGAGGAAGACTTGAAGCTCTTGCTGAAAGCTCAAAGAAGACAATCTTCAATATGGACTGTGTAGCAACATTAAGAAGACAAAAATTCTCACCATCTGGCCTATAGACAACATTATGACACAAGGAGAATAGATCAAAATTGCCAACAAATTCATATTACTTGGATGCACAATCAACACCCATGGTACTAGAAGTCACAAGATAGGAGACTTATTACACTGGGAAAGTTTGCAGTTAGAGACTATTCCAAATTATTGAGATCAATAATGTCAGTTTAGTGACTAAAGTATGTTTGATTCAGCCATTGTCTTTCCAATCACTTGCTATGTATTTGAGAGCTGAAAAATGAATCAAGATGACAGAAGAACTGATGCTTTTGAGTTGTGGTATTGGAAAACGGTAATGAGCATGACATGGACTGCCAACAGAACAAAGAGATAAGTCTTAGAGAGTGTACAGCCAGAGTGCTCACTGGGGGCAAAAGTGACAAAGTTTCTTCTCACATAATTTGGGCATGTTGCTAAAGAAGGCTACTCCTTGGAAAAGTGGAGGTTTAGTAAAAGACAGAAAGACCCTTTACCAGATGGACTAACAGTTACTGCAACAATAGGCTCCAGTATGCAAAAGAGTGTGAGAATGGCACAGGATAGTATAAGATTTGGTTCCGTTGTGTATTGGGTCGCTATGGGTTGTACTTGACTCAACGGCACCTAACAGTAACCATAAACCAAGTCTGCAAATTACATAAGTCACATGAAATACAGTAAAGCATATAATAAAATACACACATACACACACACAAAAAAAGTGCATGTGCATTCTCAATAGGAATGGTAGAAGCATCATAATTTTGCAAATTTCAGTTAGTTCAAACAGTCATTTGATCACTCTGGAAATTGCTGCAGGATAATAAAACCTTTTTCAGTTAGTCTAGAAAGTTTGTCTTCAAATGCTCTAATTTCCAAAAATCTTATCTCCATTTGCAAAATATTTATACTTTTAATCCATTTATACATATTATATTCTCTAATATTAATAAAGTAGTAAAAAATGTTCATAAGGTTTGTATAAATTCCTCAAAGGAACAGCTAGAATAACAAGTGTCAATGAAAGTCAGTAGGTGATCCCAAGTCACATGGTCTTTTCATTGTGTTATTCGGAAAGATCTAGGACATCAGTGAGAATCCATTGAAAAAAATCAAATATGTAATTTGAAGGCTAATGTAGTGGTTAGTTTACAGACATGAAAAATTGTACAGGAATATGGAATATGGAGTCCTTCATAAAAAATAATAATAATAAGTTTAAATGATAAACTAAGAAAAAGAAAGTGTACAAACATTGCTTTTGGGGAAAAAAAATCCTGAATTTTGGACTTTTCCTTTTGTTTTTTTACATAATTAGAACTCACTGAACAGATTTTCCAAATGGCTTACTATTAAAAATACATGCTGATTTTTATTTTTACTCAGTGCTGTTCCAGTGTCTTGTGAGAGATACAGAGTATGGTAAATCAATTTGTAGAATTTAATTCAAGATGGAGGATTTTAGTGGTATATAGAAATTAAAGGAGAAGAGTAATGAGCCACAGGATTTTCTCTCGCGAGTACATGAGCAGTGAAACAGACGTTGTTGTGTGCTATAGAGTTGGAACGGATCCACAGCTGACCCTCTAGTGGTTTTGAATGGGAGAAGATTGTCCATCCTTCTCCCACAAAGCAGCTAGTGGGATTTGAACCATATGCCTACAGAATTGCAGGACAGCCCCTATTAATATCACATTATCAATGGTCACCTCTCTATTGAGCTTCTTAAAAGTTTCCATCTACTAGTAATATTTTCTCAAATACTTCTCTGATAATAAAGCTCAACTTAACCAAGTCAAGTACCATCTATGACCTCACAACCTTTAAAAATTCTCTTTAGTTCAGTATCAACAGTGAAAAAAAGACCAGGTGCTGATTGTGGGACAGACCACCAACTACTCATAAAATAAAGGAAAGATATTTTATTCTGAGAGCTGATGTTGATTGCTGTGCCTTTATGGTTTGCTCTGGACGAGGCCTTTATTTCTAGATGCAGATTCAACAGTAATAGAAGGTGTTTTAGAGAAAATCACATGCTGTTCCCTCAGGGTGTTAGTTTTATAGGACTGGGCAGATAAGACATTGATTTACCTAAAATGGAGAGATTAAAACATAACAAGTGATGCAGTGGAGTACATAGCTATTATATGACTCCCTTTTTGTTTTTGCCCCCTCATGGTTGTGCAAATTAACAACAACTGTGGGACTAGAAGAGAGAATGCTTCCCACACTTAGTAGCAAGACTTAAGGGAGAATGGAGCAAGACCCTGGTCAGAGTAAGACCCTGGTTGCAAGATCCTGGTGATGGTGATGGTGGAGAGACTGTGGCATTGCTGTGGAGAAATTGCGGCAAGGTATAACCAGAAGAACTCTGAGATAAAGGCTACATTTAAAGGTCTTGCTGTTCTTGCTGGATGGTGGAAGAAAAAGCTGACTGATGAACCGGAACTGGAGCCTGGACTAATTGAGGAATTGTGCCTTGCGAATGCTGGACTAAAACATGTACTTTCATTGGGTTATATTCTTTGTTTGTCTCCCTCACTTTCCAACTTACATCACTAATAAAACATACTCTCGATACCAAAAAAAAAAAAAAAAATTCTCTTTAGTGACAAAGGTAATTTAGGCTTCTTGCTAAACTGATTATCAAGTCCCTACAACTTCTAAAGCAATAGTAATATCTAATGCAGATTCCATTTCTAAAATCATACCAAATGAACATGACACCCAAGCTCTGCCAATCACAGATATTCCTAGCTTACAAAAGAAATTTCCACTGCCATGCCAAATTAAGACCAAATGTTTAACCTGGTTGAATAGCTCCTAAATTCCAAGGAAGCTCAGTCCAGATTATTAACAACTTAATCTATTAAGATCAAATTTACAATAATGTCTATATTTTCATCTCCATCAGTAATTTTACAAGAAAAAGTATAAAATCAAAGATTTATTGGTAATAATTGGATATTTAAATATTTTGAGAAGGAACAAGCAAATTCATTCTTCAGACAGTCTAACTAGCTAATTTTTCCAATTTTTTTTTGCCTAAGACCTAATTCTGGCCAAATAATAAAATAACACATTTCTGTCTACTTAAATAAGCTGAACTTGGCAGGTTCTTCCCAGCAATGATTTAAAGATATAATTTTCTGACTTTCTCAACTCATTTAGGTTTTTCATCTTCTTGAAGAATTATAAATAACTAGTAGGCACAATTATTTCCACATAGGAAAAAGCTTCTGAAAATAGACATTAGTAAAAGAAAAAGACATAAAAAAGAATAAAAAATTTAATATAATGTGTTAAATATTAACTGATTGCATTTCAGTAACTTCTAGCCATACGTGTTATTTGTATTACTCTCTCAAATGTATTTTTTCTGACATTTTTTTAAAAAATTGTCTATACCACATTAAATTGACTGATTAAAATACCGTTTCATGAATTGTCATCAAATTTGATATTTTTTTATCACCTATACCCATATTTTCAGTCAGTGTAAAACAAACCCTTTATCTTCATTTCTGTTCCTCATTAAATATCTGCTTATTAGTCATCTCCTAAATAATGAATACTTTTAATTATAACCTCGTTGCAAGCCATTAGCAAACTAGTTTTCCCTCTAAGGATAGTTTTCTGTTTTATACATAATTGCTGCCTAAAAAAATACATATTCAACCAAAAATAATTATATCCAAGAAATCACTGAAGGCTTTCAGGTATTTCTTTAAATACTCCAGTATCTACTGGAATTTCCTTATGACACAAGTGTAATCTTCAGTATTAAAAAGTAAACTATAATGAAGGTATTTCCTTGTTAACTGTATAACTTTTCTAACTTGTACAAATCAATTGACTTCACATTCTACTCTTTGAGAAAGGATCTAAGCTCTGCCAAGAAAAAGCTATATGTACTTAAGTGGATTCTCTTATTTCATATGATGGGTATGTCCTCAGAGCATATATCAGCTTTTCCCACTAACATACTATATTATGAGAGGGTGAGTAAAAAAAAAGATTATAAAAGTGCATACCATTTAAGGAAAAGCTTCTTCATCTGACAGAAGAATTATTAAACTTTCTTATCTATTTTCGTCTTTATCCTATACTTTCTTCTTTCCCATATACTTTCTTCTTTGTCAGTCAACAGAAACTAGAAATCAGTTTCTTAGCTTTCATTTACAACCTTGTAAACATTATTTCCTATTAAATTGAAAGAAAAAAAAAGAATTCCTAAATCCCTTTATCAACACAGACAGATTGCTGGCTGGTCAATAATCTACAAGTACTCTTTCATGCTAGGAAGAAAGCTGGAACCAAAAGGTGTAACCGTAAAGTATCAGCCTGAGTTTATCAGTAGACTTACTGGGGAGGAAAGAAAGGTTTTATGTTAAAACTCATTTTAAGAAAAAACATGATATCGATATGTATGTGGTCATATACAAAAGAACATAGAACATATGTCTATACAATATTCATTGTAGTCTTTCTTTGTATATTTGCATGTATGTATGTTTCGTTTCTGGAAGGCAAAGAAAATAGTCCAATTATAGCTAAGCAATTAACTACCAACAACAATTTTTGTGTTCAGACCATTCAGAGGCACCTCATAATTAAAATCTGGTGTTCTGATTCTAAAAGATCACATTCTTCAAATCTTTATGTGCATTTCTACTTGGAAACACATGACATAGTCATAAATTAAAATAGATCTGTTTGGTGAAAATGGTTGGATACACATATACAGAGAAATAAAGAACAGTTGAACAAAATAACTCCCTAATCATTCAGGTTACAAATTTAATACATTACTACAACCTATTGTGAGAGAAATTAAATGACAAGAAAATCTTCTCAAAATAAGTATCAACATATATTAACCTCCTATAATTTGCTTATATCTAGAGTCTAATTTAAGAAGAGAAAGATAGGTAAGAACATATTTTTACCATGAGTTAGGTGAAGGGGGCAAAGACCTGGAAATGTTTTGCCCAGTTAGACACAGCATGTCCATAAATCAAAATCAAACACTGCCAGCTAATAATATTAATCAATCTGGACTTGATTCAATATTCAAGGAAGAGGAAAAGTGTTATTGAAAGGCAAACAAAGAATAGTGAATGAGTGACTCACTAACTGCCATCAAACTGGAATCAATTCATTGCTGACTTTCCATTGCATTTTGTAGGCTATAAAGAGCACAGGAGAAGACTGTTCATCTTCCTCCTATGGAGCTGCTCTTGAGTGAAAACCAGCAGAGAAGCATCTTTTAGGTTTAGCAGCACAACTCCCATAAAACTACACCACCAGAGCTTCTGTATGGATGATTAGAATTGTGATTTGGGAAAAAAGGTTCTACATGATGTCATTATGTGGTATATTTTTTCATTTTAAATTTAAGAGAGTTGTGGGTTCAGATTGTCATCTTCTTTTTAAATAGTAAAAATAAAATTTTCTTTTTACTATATTTCTAATGCAAGCATATCTCATGAAAGAAAGCCTAACTCATGGAAGATGCATCACCATTACGATTTAGTTTCTTCTTACTCTAAGGCAGGCCTCTTATATCAACTTTAATTTATATTAACTCATTTAATACTTATTATAATCCTATAAGGCAAATAATACTATATCCATTTTAGAGAAAGGAAATACTCAAATCCTGTATTTTTACTATTATCCCTGCCTTGTCCATGTTTTTACTAGCATGCAATTTTGGCAGGAGATTAAAATGACATCCACAGGGAAGTTGGGTAAGCTTGCATTTTCCTACTATGATCATCATTTCAAGTTTTTATATCTTAAAGTTTAATACTAAAATATCAATATACCAGCAGAGAGAAACGATTTATGTCAAACCCTACTCTTCTGCTGCTCTTTGGTATCTTCCCCAGCGTTTAAAAAGACAAACTCCCTCTAGCAGATATCTGCAGCATGATCATATTTTTAAGAGCACTGCAGCTATGAAATATACTCTTATGAACTACTAACGGAAATCTATTTGGTAGATAAAACTTACTGAGGTGTTTTACATCCCCTTTTCCAATTAATACCTACACTAGCTCTCTCTCTCACACACACATATACCCAAGTGCAGGTATGTGTCTTTAAATAGTTGATAAAAAAGTCTTCTTTTATAATATACAGTTCCTCAATGGTGCAAACAGGTAAGGGCTGGACTGCTGGTCAAATGGCTGGAAGTGTAAAAACACCCAGAGACATGTCTGAAGTTAGGTCTGAAGATTTATTTCCAAAGGTCAAAGTCTTGGAAATCCTGTAGAGCAAAACTCCATTCTGCACACATGGAGTCACCATGAGTAGAAATCAATTAGATGACAACTAGGAGTACAACAATATAGCAAAAAAAAAGCACCCTCAAATTCTAATTAATACTTGATTTGGGATGCACAAGTAAAGCCTGTCATGCAGAATGCTCCTTAGAAAGGAAGATGGCTAGCTCTCACCTCATGTACTTCAGACATGCTATCAGGACAGAGCAGACTCTGGTGGTGGACAACATACATGTTAGAGGGTAACACACAGTGGCTGCACCAATGAGTTCAAATATCAATGAAGATGAGGATGTGCAAGAATGCTAAGCATTTTGTTCTGCTGTACACAGGGCTGATGTGAATCAGAAATGACTTCATGGCATCTAACAACAACATGATAAACCAGCTGTATACATTTAACATTTCTATTTTGGATCTTCTCAAGGACTCATATATTTTTAACCTTTTAGATTAAGTCATAATTTGATAGTACCATCTAATAAAAAATAAATTACAAACATCATACACTATATTTCCTCTTCATGAATATTTTGTGACTTAAAAACACAAGATAGCTACTTGATGCCAAATGCAGTACTAACCAACTGATACACTTTTAGAAGCAAAATGTATTGCTGTTGCACAGATTCCGACTCATAAAAACTCAGAGTAGAATCATCCCCATGGAGTTCCCAAGATTATAAATCTTTTAAAAAATCATACTACCACATCTTCGTACTGCAAAGAGGCTGGTGAGTTCAAACCACTAATGTTCTAGTTAGCAGTGTATTCTTTAACCACTTTGCCACCAGGGTATTTTTAAGAGAATATTTATAATTGATATCTAATTTAATTATCAATCAAATCAAAGGGTCAGATAGTACTGAAACATATTTGTATTAGAGATGCTTATATGAGACAGCTATTACTATAAACATATTCATATTACAGATGCTTAAATAACTCATCATAGATTCTTTCCTGTTTTTGGAATTCTTAGTCACTAAGCTGTATCCTCTATAGAACACCAATTTCTGTGTTTATGATACTGACATGGACTTAAACTTGTAGAGGACATGGAGAATAAAAAAGGTAGTATTCTCCTAAATCCTACTATAGTCTGATATATTAATGCTTATCCAAACATAATTTAGCTTTGTAAAATGGTTAAAACTTTGTTTGATTCTTTTTTTAAAAAAAGCAATGCTTCCCACTGTATCAATCTAATAATTTAAGACATCAAAATGCCTGGGAATGTTATGTTGGTAACACATGTCACAATAAAACTGAATACTAACATTGACATTTGAATTTTAGGAATTTTTGATTTTTTTTTCTGCCTTCATATAAACTGCCAAATAAATAAAGTGTAGAAAAGTGTTTTACAAAATAAGATGTTGAAATCTCTCCATCAACATAAGCTTACATGAAATAAGATTTGCATACAACTCAAATTCCATTTACCTAGCTTATTTATTTATGCTTTGTTTCAACATCCCTCAACACCACAACTCATTGCAATTAAATCCAAACAACTCACATTGGTTCATCCAACAAGTTTTCAAAGGATGTAGGGCAAGTGAGAGGAAACTGTCCATCTTTCTCCAACACAGTAGCTGGTGTATTTGAATCACCTACACCTTGGTTAGCAGTGCAACTCCTTGTACACTAGATCACTCTCTTCAGCAGCCCTAGTCAATTTCAAGTGCTGAATTCCAACACCTAGTACAGGTGTACAATTAGTACAATTGTTTCAGGAAATGAA
This sequence comes from Elephantulus edwardii, assembly GCF_000299155.1. NCBI lineage: Eukaryota > Metazoa > Chordata > Mammalia > Macroscelidea > Macroscelididae > Elephantulus > Elephantulus edwardii. The sequence continues at coordinate 2,790,468 of NW_006400003.1, forward strand.
AGTTCTGAAATGCTTAATTCACATCTCATTCTTTTTGTTGTTAAGTGCTGTCGAGTCGAATACAATTAAAAGTGTGATCCTATAAACAACAGATTTGCACCCTGTCCTATCCTGTGCCATATTCACACTCCCTGACACAGTAGAGCCCATGGCAATAGTAACCGTGTCAATCCACCTTGCCACCTTTTCCTTCGCTGACCCTCCACCCTTCCATCCTTGGCAAGGAACAGCTCCTCCTAGCAGTATGTCCAAAATATGAGGGAAAGCTGCATCATTCTTATCTCTAAAGACCAGTCTGGCTGCACTCTCTCCAAGACATCCATGGGATGTACAGTGCTCTTCTCCAATACCACAATTAAAAGGCATCAAATCTTCTGTCACCTTTATTGACTGTCCAACTCTCAGGTGCATAGCAAGTGATCAGAAAGACCAGAATCAAATGATCAATGATTCATCAAATGACCTGACTCAAATGCACCTTGCTCTTCAATATCATTATTTCTCAATAACTGGAAGAGATCCTTAACTGCCGACTTTCCCAGTGCGTTGCATTTCCCTATTTCCTGACTGCTTGTACCAAGGGTGTTAACTGTGGATCCAAGATGAAACTGTTGACAGTTTCAACCTCTTCTCTGTCCATCATGATGTTGCCTATTGGTCCAGTGGTAAGAATATTTGTTTTCCTGACATTGAGATCCAATCCATATTGAATATGGCATTCTTGAATATTCTGTCACAAGTGCTTCAAGCCTTCTTTACTTTCAGCAAGCAAGGTTGTGTCATCTGCATAATGTAAGTTACTGATGTGTCTCCCACCAACCCTGGTGCCACACTCCTTATAGGGTCCAGCTTCGTGAATAATTTGCTCATCATACAAATTGAGTAAGTATGGAGAGAGACTATAACCCTGACATACTGTCATCTTAATTTTAGACTAAGGAGTGTTCCCCTGCTCTGTTTGCATAACAGCCTCCTGGTCCAAGAATAAGTTTTGCATGAGCACTGTGTGACTTCCATTTCATTAGAAGTCTTCCTCTTCTTCACTGATCCTCCTTCTTTCTAAGCATGATGTCCCTTTCCAACGAATAGTCTCACCTAGCTAAATGTCCAAAGACAAAGCTTTGTCATTTTTGTCTCCCAAGAGCACTATGGCTGACCCTTTCCAAGACATGCATGTTTGTTCTTTAGCAGTATATGAGATACTCAGCACTCTTTTTCAGCACTACAACTCCAAAGCATCATCTTCTGTTATCTTCATTTATTGTCTATATCTCTGATGTACAGCAGGTTATTGAAATACCATGGCTTGAATCAGAAGCACCTTAGTCTTCAAGTTTATATCAATATTCATCAGTATTTTGGAAAGGTCTCTGACAGAAAACTCATCCAATGTAATACATCTCCTGATTTCCTGACTGCTAGTACCAGGGGTGTTGATTGTGGATCCAAAAAGCAAGATGAAATCATTGATAGCTTCAATTGTCATGTTGACTACTGGTCCTATACTGAGGACCTTTGTTTTCTTGATGTTGAGATATATGCAATTTGTACCAAAGGTTGTAGACCCTGAGCTTCTGTAGTAAGCATTTCATATTCTCATAAGTTTAACCAAACAAAGTAGTGTCATCTACATAAAGGAGGTTACTGGTGAGTCTTCCCCCAGACCTGATGCCACATAATTTTTCACAGAGTCTGGCTCCATGAATTATGTACTCAGCATAAAGATTAAATAGGACTAAAGAAAATAAATAACTCCGTCACACACACTCTTCCCGATTTTAAACAATACAGTGTTCCTTTGCTCCATTCAGACAATAGCTTCTCGGTCTAGGTATAGATTCCATATGAGCACAGTTACATATTTTGGGATTGTCATTCTCAGTGTTAGCCATAGTTTGTTCTGATCCACACAGTCAAATGCCTTTGCATAGTCCATAAAACACAAATAAATATTCTTTGGTTATTCTGTGATGTAAGCTAGTATATCTATACCCATCTGATATCAACAATGATATATGCCTGGAGTCACAGCCTGTTCTAAACCCAGCTTAAACTTCTGATAGTTCCTTTCAATTTGACAATCATTGTTTCATTATCTTCAATAATATTTTGCCTGTACAAGATGATATTATTTTATAAATTTCACTTTCTTTTGGATCCTTTCTCTTGAGAATGGGAGCAATATGGATCTCTTCCTGTCCGTTGGCCACCAAATGTTCTGGTATAAAACTAGTGAGCACATCCAGGTCTGCATCTCTTAGCTGAAACAGGTCTACTGGTATCCCATCAATTCCTGGAGCCTTATTTTTTTCCCTAATGCCCTTAGTGAAGCTTGAACTTTATGGTTCATTACCATTGGTTCTTGTTCATACATCCTGAACTTATTCAGTGTCAAATAATCCTTTTTGGTACAGGAGTTCTGTGTCTTCCTTCAATCTTTTATGACGCTTCCTAGATATTCAAGATTATGCCCATAGCATCTCTCAGTACTAGAACTTGAGGCTTCAATTTGTTCAACTTGAGGCATCTCATTTCTCTAATGCAATCTTCATAGTGTATTCTGACATACATTTTGGATTTTTTACCTTTCTCCTCTGTCTTTGTAATGACCTTTTGCTCTCTTCATAGATGGTACCTTTGATGTCCTCTCATAGTTCCTCCTGTCTTTGATCAATGGTATTCAATGCTTCAAACTTTTCCTTGAGATGATTCTTAAATTCAATTGGGATACACTCAAAGTCAAACTTTAGGTTGTGTGGACTAACTTTAACTTTCTTCAGATTCAACTTCAATTTGAACATGAGTAATTAATGGTCTCTTCCATAATCTGTACGTAGACTAGTTTTGACTACAGACGGTGCACTTCTCCAACAATTCTGTTTGCAAATACAATCAATCTGAAGCCTGTGTGATTCCTTAGCTGAGGTCCATGGGTAAAATCATCGTTCGGGTTTTTACAAAAGTTATTTTCTAAAATTAAATCATTAATCACACAAAATTCAATCTCTGGCCTCATTCTGTCACCAAGTCCATATTTTCTTACTATTCCTTCTACATTGTTTCTAATGTTTGCATTCCATACACTAATAATTATTAATGAAAGCAGAGACTATTTCATGTGTTACATAGTCTTGCCCAGATCAAAGACAACTGCAAAAATCTGTCTGCTGAACCTATCTGATTTCACAAAAATAAAATTATAATAAGAAAGTAGGCAATATTGCTGTTATGCTATTTTCCTTTAGCTATTTCAAAGATTATAAAATAAAATACACTCCCATAAGTTCAGTTTCAGTCTCAGATAAAATCCATTGAAATATGGATTCTACAAGACACAGAAAAGAGTACTGTTTTAAAGTCTCCTCACGTAATTCAACTCTAAGTGCTTTTGTATTCTTTGCTGTGGGAAAAAAAAATCATCCTCTAAAAGTTAAAAGGAGTGATGTAGCCATTTGTCCTGCATCATTACTAACTGTACAGTTGTTTTATTGAAAATAACCTACTTATGCAATTGATGAGTGATAGCATCTGTTCACATCACATAACAATTTCCCCAAATGATTTTTTTTATTGTTGTCAACAAATCCAAAGGATTCATTTTATTTAGAACAGCAATATTCATTCTCTCTCTCTCTCTCTCTCTCTCTCTCTCTTTCTCTCTCTGTGTGTGTGTGTGTGTGTGTGTGTGTGTAAAATTGTTACAGATGGAATATCTTGTGACAGATTTGCTATTGGTTTTTATCTAACTAAGCATTCTAAGTAAATACAAGTCTACAAGATAATCCTTAACAATTTGGCATCTATTTGTTTTTTATTTGATTTGGTTTTTCTCTTGGGACAAGTTGTATTTAGCTTTGGTGTTGTAGACCTTAGAGAGCTGTGCTGCTAACCCAAAGGCGGTATCTCTATTGTAGTTCAGACCTGCCAGCAGCTTCAAGAAAAAATGGGCAATCTCCTCCCAAACAATTTATGTTGTTGTAGGTGTTATGTGCCATCGAGTCGCCTGTGACTCATAGCGACCCTATATACAACAACTCTAAACCGTGCTCTATAGTCTTCCTCCCCTGCACTGTCCCCTGCACCCTCCCAAGCATGACGTACCTCTCCAAGGACCGATGCTTCCTTGCAACATGTCCAAAGTATGTCAGACAAAGCTTCAGAATGCTTGCCTCCAGTGACCAGCCTGGAATCACTCTCTACAGGATGAACTTGTTTGTTCTCCTAGCAGTCCATGGTATATTCAATACTCTTCTCCAACACCACAGATTAAGGCTTAAATTCTCCTTCTATTATCCTTAGTCATTGTCCAGCTTTCTGATGCATAGCAGGTATTTGCAAAGACCATGGCCTGGATCAGGCACACTTTAGTCTCCAGACTGATATAGTTGTTCTTCAGTACCTTGGAGAGGTCTCTAAAAGCAGAATTTCCCAGTACAATTAATCTTGTAATTTCCTGGTTGCTGGTACCAGGAGTGTTGATTGTAGAGCAAAGCAAATTGAACCTTTTAACAATCTCAAACTTTTCACCATCTATCATGACTGCCAATCAGCACAGTGGTGAGACTCTTCGTTTTCTTGATGTTGAGCTTCATTCCATATTGAAGGCTGTAATACTTGCTCTTCTGCACCAAGGGCTTCAGGTCTTCTTCAGTTTCAACAAGCAGGGTTGTATCATCTGCATAACACAGATTGTTGATAAGTCTATGTCCAATCTTGAGGCCACACTTCTCATAGAGCTCAGCCTCCTGGATAATCTGTTCATGCATATAGATTAAAAAAATATGGAGATAGTACACATCCATGACGCATATCCTTCCCAATTTTGAACCATCCAGTGTCTCCTTGCTCTGTTCTGATCACTGACTCCTGGTCCAAGCATAGGTTTTGCATAGGCACAATCAAGTGTTCTGGGATTCTCATTCTTCTCAGAGTCAGCTACAGTTTGTTATGATCCACACAGTCAAATGCCTTTGCATAGTCAAGGAAGCACAGATAGACAATCCTCTGGTCCTCTCTGCATTCAGTCAAGATTCATGCAACATTAGCTATAATATCCCTAGTACCATGGCATCTTCTAAATCCAGCCTGCATTTCAGGCAGTTCTCTGCTGATTTGCTATTCCTGTCATTTTTGGATAATCTTCAGTAGAATTGTGTTTGAATGTGTTATCAATGATACTGTTCGATAATTTTTGCACTCTGTTCCATCACCTTTCTTTGGGATGGGAACAAATATAGATCTCTTCAAGTCAGTTGGACAGGTGGTGGTCCTTCGGATTTCTTGGCACAACTTGGTAAGCACATCCATGGCAGCATCTGTTTGTTAAAATATGTCAAATGGTATGCCATCAATTCCTGGGGCCGTGTTTTTTGCCAATTCTTTGAGAGCAGCTTGAACTTCTTCCTTCACCACCACAGGCTTTTATTCATAAGTTGTTTCATGACATTCTTCTGTGTCTGCCAATTCCTTTTGGTACAATGACTCTGTATACACTTTCCATCTTCTTTTAATGTTTTCTGGATCATTTAATATTCCACCCAAAGCATCCTTAAGTATTGGCAACTGGAGGCATATCAATATCATTGATAACACATGCAAACACAATTTGTTCTTCAGTTCCTTCAGCTTAAGAAATGCTGTGTGAGTTTGGCCCTTTTGATTTTCTGACTTCAGCTCCTTGCACATTTCATTACACTTTACTTTGTCTTCCCATGCTGTCCTTTGAAATCTTCTATTCAACTCCATAATATCTTGATTTTTTTCCCCCTTCGCTTTGGCTTCTAGGCACTCTAGTGCAATATCCAGAGTCTCTTCTGACATTCACCTTGGTCTTTTCTTCCTCCGTCTTTGTAGTGACCTTTTGTAGTCTTCCTGGATGATATTCTTGGTTTCCTCTCACAGCTTATTTGACCTTTGCTCATTAGTGTTCAAGGCTTCAAACCTGTTCCTGGGATAGTTTTGGAATTCAGGTGAGATAGACTCAAGGTAAAATTCTGGTTCCCATGGACTTGATTTAATTTTCCTCAGCTTCAGCTGGAACTTCCATATGAGTAGTTGGTGGTCTGTTCCATAATCAGCACCTGGCCTAGTTTTCACAGCTGATATTGAGCTTCTCCCGTGATTCTTCCACAGATGTAATCAATCTGATTTCTATGCATACCATCAGATGAAATGCATGTATATAGCCTGCGTTTGTTTCTTATATAAAATATATTTTAAATGAATAAATCATTGATTGTGCAAAATTCTATCATTCTATCTCCAGCTTCATTTATGTCACCAAGTCCATGTCTTCCAACTACTGATATTTCTTCTCTTTTCTCAACTTTAGTATTCCAGTCACCCATTATTATTAATGCATCTTGATTACATGCTCGATTTATCTGTCACTGCAAAAATTGATAGAAATCTTCTATTTCCTCCTCTTTGGCTCTAGTTGTTGGTGCATACATTTGAATGATGGTATTATTCACTGGACTTCCTTGTATGTGTGTGGATATTATCCTGTAACTTACAATATTGTGTCTGAAGAAAAATCTTGAAATGAATTTAACTCTGAAAGCAACCTCATTTTTCTTACCTTTTTGTCTGTTGCACAGCAGATCATATTTCTGACTTTAAAAGGTCTTATGCAGTCCATCTCATTTCACCAACACTTAGTATGTCAATATTCATGTGTTCCTTTTCTTTTTAACAATATCTAATTTTCCTACATTCATGGTTCTCACATTCCATGTACCAAACACTAGTGTTTGTTTACAGCTGTTCCTCCTCCTATGTGTTTCCATTCTTCTGGGCTCAGCCTCAGTTGCCATATCTGCTAATCTAAGTGTGCTCTATTTTACATAGGGTTTTCAAAGGTCTGCTATTTCAGAAATGAATGGCCAATACTTCTTCTTGGATGGTTTTAATCTGAATGCTCAGATTTAGACTATTATCTGACAGACAAGCATTTTATGGAAAAGAGCAGATTTAAAATATTTTCCAGTTTCAGAGATAACTAATAGATTCAGTGTTGTCCCTGCTCTCAGCACGGGTGTCTTGACACACCCTTTCCCTGGTACAACACCATTCACTTCTACTCTCACCTACACTATTCACTATCTATCTCCCCTACCCAGTACTTGATGTGATAGCTTATATGTTAATCTTTCTGGGCTTCTGTGATTCCAAATGCCACAAACTTCTGCCAGTTTCTTCTGCTACGGGTAGTATCTCTTGTGTTTAGGAGTCTTCAGCTACTGCTCCAGGATTGACTTCTCATGGCTTAGGACTTCTTCTCCTCCACTTATACTACAGTGTAATTACAATGGAATAGTTTTCCAGGGGAGAGTGCTGTATCCTATGTCAGCCTTGACCCAGGGGCTTCTAGGAGATACTGTAAGGTCAGTTATGAATCAGTCCACTCATAAGTAATGATAAAGAGACATTATCTTTCAATGATACATACTTCTTAATATGGCATCATTCTACAGAAAATATTACACAGTGTTTATTTGGCTTAACGCTGTAATGAAAGCAATTCAATTATGTTTGGAAAAGCCATATTATTTAAATATTTTTAGGTAATGGATCTTTCATAGAGAAAATAAGGGAAAAGGAGAGACAGAGGGAGAGATGGCATGCACATAAACGTACATCAAATAAGTATCATTCTAGAATATGAAATTGGCAACAGGGAGTAGGCTGAATACATAAAACCAAGTCAAATACCATCTACGGGTCAGCTCACAGTAAGTCCTCAACAATAAAAGGCCCCGGCCCCAGTATCTTCTAATAGGAAATTAAACCTCACAATACAGTTCTTTGTTCTCTTTTCCAAAATTCTCTAACTCTATAAAATGTACATGGCTGTCAGCCATTAGCTTTGAAAGAGAGGATAAAAACAACAACAAACCAGCTTTGTGGTATGACATAATATTGGGCTCCATAGAAAGAATTACAAGAAGCCAGCTAAGGTTGCCCTTGACAGTAATAACTAGCAATGTGTATCCTCCTCATGAGTGTAAAATATGTTCCAGGTACTCATCACAAAATCTCTCTAGAAAGCTGTCAGAATAAATAAAAAATTTTTAAAAACCCAGAAAACAAAAACCTCACAACAGTTTGAAATATAATAACTCCAGTTAATATGTTCCCTGATCTGACAAGGACTGATTTATGATGTTAACCAAGGATTAAATATCAACAAGCAATGCTAACATTTAGTGCTGCACTTGAGAATCTCAGAAGTGACCCTCTGGCAACTTTAGTGATTTACATATGTCTAATGCAGAGTTACGGGATAGCTGGGAATATGTTTTCATTTAAATTTTTAATGTTCTCACACATCAAAAATAAAAATTATTATTAAAACAGTCACTCAAGATATTCATACATATGACCATAACTCTGGTTTTATTCCTAAAATACTTTTTTTTTTCTACAAGGTTTATTCTCCCCTCTGCAAAAGAGACCTGTCAATAGTACATTTGGGTTAATGCACTGGTTTCAGCAACTTTCTTAATTAACTCTTAAGTCTCAGAAGTTACAAGGAAAATTGAGAGAAACATCTGTAAACTAGCCACATAATAAGTTTCAGTTTCTCTGATCAAGAAATGTTACTCTTTGTAACACCATTTAATGTTGGAATGGAGGATGCTTTGATTAATTTTTCACTATGTTAAATATACAGAGACATGACAGACTTTCAAATGAACCTATTCAAATAAAAACTTAATGAGTATGAAGACTGATTGGCTAGTTATACAATGTCTACTGACAAAATGGGATTAAATAAATTAGTTTTGCTTCACATTTTGTACTATTTTAACCAAGAATCACATGGAAATTTCATTCTTCCTGTGAATATCTTTTCTTTAACCAACAAATATATCATTTTACTTACAAAATCCAGAAACAATATTCCATATAATGGTACTTTTTCCAATGGAGTGGAAGAGGTAAACTATTTCTTTTCACTAACTGCTTTTTTTACTAAAAATTAGCTTCATCAAGCTAAACTCATTTTCATCAAGTCTATTCTATCTCTGACTCACAGCAACCCTCTACTGAGTCTGAGTCCATAAATTTTAACAGGGGAAGCCAGCTCAGCATTTTCTTTTGGAGTAGCTAGAGGATTTGAACCACTAATATTTCACTTAAACAGTGTGATACAGTATGGAAGCTTTTAAAATCAGCCTTGCTGTTGTTGCTGTGTACAATCAAGTTGGAAACGATCCATTTCTGACCCCCTAGTGGGTTTTCACAGGCAATTAATCACAAGGAAGAAGGTTGCCTAGCTCTGAAAATATAATAGAAATGGATTAAAACAAGCTAGGAATCTAACAGTAGCCAGAAAAATTCTCAAAACAATAGTGAACAAAGCACCCCAAATAGAAAGTAGAAGAGATTATCTGTAATGTAATATATCTCTAAATCATGAAATGATAAAACAGTATATTTAATAATATATCTCTAGACAGTGATAAGTGTTCTAATAACATATCTCTAAAATGTACATTTAGCCTATCAAACACAAAAGTTCCTGCTATTATGATAGCAGCATCCCAGTGTCTTTAAAGACTAATCAGAATATTAAATCAAAATTTTAATCAAGCAAACAGAAAATAGCAACTTAAAGTACGTGGTTTATAAAAAAAGATGCATGTTAATATCAAAATGTCCTCTCTAATATTCCATTATACATTAGATTGTGATAAACATTAAGCCTTAAAAATAGTAGATAATTGTCTCAGCCTACAAATTACAAAGTTAGTGATTATCTGTTCCCTTATTGAATATATAATCAAGTATTGAGATTATATATAGTAATAAATATCAACAATTTTTATTAAGTATTATATCAAATAGAAGCAAATTTAAGTGTATCACACATTAGAATCTGTTCAGTATCATACATTTCATTTTGAAGAGTTTGAACATTATCCATAAGATTGTCATCTTGAAAACCCTTATCTGACTTATGAGTATTGAGTAGAATAACAGCATACAAAATAAGGGAGGCGGAGGGAGGGAGTGATACAGTATGTTATCTAGTGCAAAATCAAGTCAATTCTGATTCAAAGTGAACCCTAATACGATAGAGTAGAACTGCATACAGTGTCATCCAGGCTACAATTTACATTGATGTATATCTCCAGGTCTCTCTCACAAGTACCTTGTCGGAGAGTTTAAACTGAGATTTTTTTTTACCATTGTGTTACCAGAACTCCTTATGAATCTATATTTTATAAACATTATTAATGTCCATACATGTGCAAAGAATATGGACTGTTTTGGTGGTGGTTGTGTTTTTTTTTTATTCCTAGCCTTTACCTACAGTCATTCATCAATGTAACTTCCCACTTGCCTAAAAACACTGTGATATTATGAATTTTGAGCAATAAACAAGAAATCTTGTAAGTCATTAGATAGATGCATTACTATAAGTAAAACAAAATAGAATGCTGCCAAAATGTATCATCAACTTCAAAATGCATTGTTTATGAAAACAAAAAAGATTCATACTACACAAGAGTATTGATGAGTTACTCCTAGCTACAAAGAACTAGCAATTTTTCTTATGAAGTAAGGTAATAACTGTGTCACTGGATATCCTATTGTTTTTGTAAATTAGTACTTGAACATTTCAGGGAACTAATATTTTGTATAGTTTTGAATGCACTATAATTATATTTCTACACACACACATTCAGAAACATTTTAATTTCATAGGCTAGAACTAAGCTAAGATGAAAAATATAATCATGAAATACTGAGATTTCTTTTTATTTGAGATTTATTTTCACTATATATTAGCGATTTGTGTTGCTAACCCAAAGGCCCCATTAAGCCTCAGAACACATACCATGTTTTTCCTTTCTTCAGTAAATAACTAATAAAAATGCATTCTATAGCTTTGTTTTCTATCTCCATAACATGCTGCCACCAGGTGGAGATGGATTATTACGGGGAAAAAATTTGAGGTATTATTTAGAATCAAACTGAATATTTTAAGTAAACTAAATTAAGTAGCTTGTTACTATTTCTACAGTATTACAGTTACGATTACATTGATATCTTATTGAATGCTGTGACCAACAAATTTGAAAATAATCTAGCAAATACTTAAATATCTCTCATCATATTAGCTGAAATTTTTTAAAGCACCCTCAGCCAAGTGTTCCATGCAAAGGATTCTCTGTGTTAAGAACTCTGCACAAGACTGTAAACAATAAGGGGAAATTTTACCAGAACCATGAAATGAGAGACAAGCCTACATAATTAATTTCTTTAAAATTATAAGACAATAATAAATCTGTAGCTATATAAATCTGCATATGAGTTACTATTAGAAACAATTTACTAGTAGTATAATAGCAACATAGGGTTTTCAAAGGCCTGTATTTTCAAAAGTGGCTGGCTAATCCTTCTTCCTAGTCTGTCTCAATCTTTATATATAATAGTATCTGACAAACAAGTATTCCACAGAAAAGAGCAGATGAAAGAAAATTGCCCAGTTATATAGCAATGAGAAATAGATTCAAAGTTTCTGCCGCCCTATGCTTCCTTACTCCACCACTATCCCTTCCTACTTTTGTTACAGCATTCAATACCCATCTCCCATTGACCAGCCCCTGAAATGATGGCCTAAGTCCCAAGCCATCAGGATTTCTGTGATCCTAATTCTGAACATATCATGCTGCTGTGAGTCTCTTATGATGCAGACAGTATAACTTCAATTTAAAGTTAAGTACAACTGTAACGTACAACTTCCACTCCAGGATTGCCTTCTCATGGGTAAATACCGATTGTCTTCCATGTGAAGCAAGGTCCTGATTCTAAGTTTCTTAGCTCGAGACCAAGAAGGATACCAGATAAGACTCTAAATATCGTATTAAAGCGCCTAGAAGCAAAAGCTAAAGGAAGAAACCAAGAAATCAAAAAGCTAAACAGAAAATTTCAAAAGGCAGCCCGGGACGACAAAGCAAAACACTATAATGAAATGGGCAGAAAGCTGGAGTCAGAAAATCGAAAGGGCCGAACTCACTCACTGTTTCGTAAGCTGAAGGAGCTGAAAAACAAATTCAAGGCATGGGTGGCAATACTTAAGGATACTTTGGATAGAATGTTAAATGGTCCAGGAAGTATCAAGAGAAGATGGAAGGAATACACAGAGTCACTGTTCAGAAGGAATTGGCTGACACAGAAGAATTTAATGATATGACATATGAATGGTGATAAAGGAGGACGTTTGAATTGTTCTAAAGGAAATGGCAAAAAACAAGGCTCCAAGAGTTGATGTCATACCAATTGACATATTTTAACAGACAGACACTGCCCTGAATGTGCTCACTAAGTTGTGCTAAGAAATCTGGAGAACAGCCAGCTGGCCCACTGACCGGAAAAGATCGATATTTTTTCCCATTCCAAAGAAAAGTAACACAACAGAGTGCGGAAATTATCGAACAATATCATTAACATCACATGCAAGCAAGATTCTGCTGAAAATGATCCAAAAACGTTTGGAACAATATGTTAACAGAGAGCTGCCAGATATGCAGGCTGGATTTAAAAGAGGCCGTGGTACCAGGGATATTATAGCTAACGATAAATGGATCTTGGCAGAAAGCAAAGAATACCAGAAGTCTGTCTATCTGTGCTTCATTGACTATGCAAAGGTTTTTGACTGTGTGGATCACAAGCTGGGGCTGACTTTGAGAAGAATGGGAATCCCAGAATATTTGATTGTGCTAATATGAAACCTACACTTGGACCAAGAGGCAGTGGTCAGAACAGAGCAAGGAGACATTACATGGTTCAAAATCAAGAAGAGGGTCCATCAGAGATGTATTCTGTCTCCATTCCTTTTCAATCTGTATGCAGAACAGATCATCCGAGATACTGGGCTGTACAAAGAGGATTGCTGCATCAGGATTGGTGGAAGAGTCACCAACAACCTGCGTTATGCAGATGACACAACCCTGCTTGCTGAAACTGAGGAGGACCTGAAGCACTTGCTGCAGAAGGTCAAGGACTGCAAACTCCTATATGGATTGAAGCTCAATATCAAGAAAACAAAGATTCTCACCACTGGGCCAACTGGCAGCATCAATATGGATGGTGAAGAGATTGAGATAGTTAACAGTTTTAGTTTGCTTGGCTCCACAATCAACACTCTTGGTAACAGCAGCCAGGAAATCAAGAGACAAATTGCATTGGGAAAATTGGCTGTGAGGGACCTCTCAAGAGCACTGAAGAGCAACGTCAGGCTGGAAACTATGGTCTGCCTGATCCAGGCTATAGTCTTTGCAATTACATGCTATGCATCAGAGAGTTGGACAGTGAATAGTGTTGACAGAAAGAGAATTGATGCCTTTGAGCTGTGGTGTTGGAGAAGAGTGTTGAATATACCATGGACTGCTAGGAGAACAAACAGGTTTGTACTGGAGAAGGTGAAGCCAGAATGCTCCTTGGAGTCAAGGATTCTGAAGCTTCATCTGACATTCTTTGCACATATTGCAAGGAGGGGCTGGTCCTTGGAGAGGGACATCATGTTTGGCAGAGTGGAGGGGCGGCGAAGGAGAAGACCTTCGATGAGATGGAGCAATTCTCTGACTAGAGCGGTGGAAATAATTGCATTTGAGATGGCTAGGTTGGCACAGGATAGAACAGCATTTTAAAGCTCTTGTACATAGGGTCACTATGAGTCGCAAATGACTCGATGGCACATAACAACAACAAACAACAACATAATAGCAACATAAGCATGCTTGACTTGAAACTGTGGAGTATATATGTGGAGAGAGTTTGATTCCATCAATAAATATTCAGTAAGAAATATTCTTTTAACTTGTCAAAGGTTTGCCATAATTTTACCCAAATAACTTACGTGGTATACTTTCTTGCAGATCAAGCAACTCCCTTGTGCATTTGTCTCTAATGTGCATTATACAGGTGGTCTAAAGATGCATATTATTTATATGGAAGTGTTAATTCCAAAAATATGGTTTTTAATTTTTTTGCAAAATCGAATGATAATTTTCTGTTGTTATGAGCACCTAGTTTAATGTTTTATAGGGAGGATTCCTAATCCATGATCAGAATTATCTAGATCATACCAAGTGATGATTGTTTATTGTCAATTACTATTTGACCCAAGTTAACCATATATAGTAATATCTAAATGTTAAGTGATCATTAAATTCTGTTGCAGATCTTGAGAAGTATTTTGGCATAGGATGAACACTAACAGAGAGAATCCAGGTAAAAGGAAGGCTTATTAACTAGCTGTATTACTAGGGATTTTATAAAATTCTAATACAGTGGCATTTTATTTACTAGGATTAATATTAAATCTAGTCTCTACATTTATTAGAGCAGAGTATAAGATAAATTAATATAATACCAAATTAATAATTAATTATGTGAAAAAATTAAAACTTATAATAGGAAGTAATAATTGTTGTAGGTGCCATCAAGTCAGAACCAACCCAAACTGACACTTTAGCAAGTTCCCAAAGGTTGTAAATAACATGGGAGACAAATGTTCATGTATGCCCATCTTTCTTCCAAGGAGTAACTGGTGGGTGCCAATGGCCTGCCTTTGAGTTGACAATTTTGGGTTGGCCACCAAAGCTTCTAAAAACAAGAACGCTAGTTTATATACCTTCTTGTTGTTAGCAGCCTCCAAGTTGGCTCCAATTTATAAAGATTTAATGAACAACACCACAATGCTGCTGAATATTGTGCTATTTTCACAATCTTGGCTGTGTTTAAACCTGCTGCTGGAGACACTGTTTCTATCTCACTGAAGGTCTTCTCATAACCTTTACTTGATCAAGCCTGGTATCTTTCTCAGGGATTAGTTCCTCCTTGCTTTTAGAGGTAAGATCCTGTCAAAGTTATATTTGAATGCATTGCTAAACTAAGATCCTCAGTTTATTTCACTGTATCAGACAATGTTCTACTAGTATTCACAAGGTTTATATAAGCTGATTATTTCAGAAGAGGTTGGCAGCCCTGCTTTCTAGTTTGTCTTTGTCTGCAAGCTCTTATGAAATCTGTCTTTATAAGTATTTAAAAATCATCAACTCTGGAACTTTGAAAATTATGAATATCCGGTGAAAGCACATACTGAATAAAATGAAAAATAAAGTATTTGTAGGGATGGTTTTTCTTAATAATAGAAGTTTTCTCATTCTAAAGGAATCTAAATATTGAAAATATTCTCTATTCCAATGAGTCACTATGAACACAAATATTTAAATTGTTTCATTTATAAACATAATATATGTTCAAGGAAAATTATTTTTCTTTAATTCGGGAATAGAAAATATTAAATATGCATCAAATACAAAACCACTGCCCTACATTGTCCTGTCTTGCATTTGTATCAAGCTGCCAACCCTCTGAAGTTAATCGCAGACATAGATTTGGCAGGCATCCCAGCACAGAAAAAAGGATGTATGGATTAAAACTACTTTGCATTCTAGTCACAAACAGAGCACTACCAACATGACAACCAGGAATTTTAAATCAGAAAGAATCTATTGTTCCTAGGATTGAATTAAATGCTGTGATTAAGTCAAAGTACACCTTGACCACTGTAATAGATTTCATCTGAAAAAAATGTAACAATTAAACCTGGGACAACATAGGACTCATAAAAAAAGAAAAAAGTAAACTCCGAAAATTTTGGTAAAAGCATGATTTTATTAAGGAGAAACAGCCTTTATTATGTTGTTTTGTTTTTATTTCAATAAAAAACCCTGCATTTGTGCTTATGGTGTAATAAAAGTTTATAAAAAGTTGCATTTCAGTTCATTTTATTCAATTCTATGAGTACAAAGCTAAATCTTCATTAATTGGAGTCTCACAAATTTTTTTATTCCACATTTAATTTTAATAGTAAAGATACTTTTTGAACAATCATACTTGAATTAATGTTAAATATAATAATCATATACCTATGATGATGCATTATGTTATTTCTAACATCTTTAAGAACATTAAACACAACTTCCTCAAATATACATACATACACTTGTCCTCCTCTCCCTTTACTCCAAGAGAATGTTAAATACTCTCAGGAAGATTGCACATGAAAACAATGATTTTTAGAGAACAAGTATTAGCATAGCATAGATATTTCATACATAGATTACCTATTAAAAATTAAAAAAAAACAATCCAGAAGAGTATTTGGGCAATTTGTAGGCACATATATTTTGGTCTTGAGAAATGCTGCAGACTACATTGCAGTGTCTCATTTTAATTCAGTTAAGGTAGTCGATGCTGCAGTTGTCCGTCCTTGATTACATGCAAGCTGTACACCAAACTTTTCTGGCAATAATGATGAGATTCTGGGAAGATTAAGCACAATGACAAAAACAAAGTATCTTCAAATATGACCAAAAATCATTAAGATCAAAGGCATGTTTATGAAATGTGCATCATTCTCATGTTTCGTTTTCTCTCAAAAGAGCTGGTCAAGCTTCATTAAAAAATCTGATGAGGAAATGTGTTTCACCGAACATAAAACTTGGTTAGGATTTCATTTTAAAATTATTGATTTATTAACAAGATAACTGTAACTGGGAAGGTCACATCACTCCTAATATGAGCCAAACCTACTATTTCAGTATACTTGTAAAAATATACCAACATTGAAATTTTTTAAAAAAATACAAATGAGCTTATGAGATATTTTAGCAAAGAACTGTACACTTTTAATAAGGAAATGAGTAGAATTCAGAAAAAAAGATATTGTATAATATGAAAAATATCATATGTTGAGAACTCACTCTGATAGATTAACAATTATTGATGTAACTGGATAATCATGAGGATTAAATAAAATGGGTTCTGATTAACTAGAAGGTATAGAAGGTCCATTTAATGTGTCCATGTGTCCATTAAAATAACTGAAATGTGAGCTCATCATAATTTTTAAAGTAGTAAAACTATTTTTATTTCTAGTTTTTCATTTAAAGTAAAGATTGAAATGGAGCTGTTTTATTATTTCCACAATTTAAATAATAGAAAAAAGCAGACTATTAAAAATATAATG
>NW_006400003.1:2808165-2849292 GCF_000299155.1 Elephantulus edwardii
TGGGTGGCTCCTTGGAGGCAAGGATTCTGAGGCTCCGTCTAACATACTTTGGACATGTTGTGAGGAGAGACCAGTCCTTGGAGAAGGACATCATGTGTGGGAGGATGGAGGGACAGTGTAGGAGGGGAAGGCCCTCTATGAGGTGGATTGATTCAGTGACTGGGATAATAGGTACGGGAGTGTCAGAGACAGTGCGATTGGCACAGGACAGAGCGGAGTTTAGGGCTGTTGTACATAGGGTCGCTATGAGTTGCAAGTGACTCGATGGCACAGAACAACAACATATATATACACACACACATAGATAGATAGATAGATAGATAGATAGATAGATAGATAGATAGACAGACAGACAGACAGACAAAGTTTGGTCATAATTAGAGCTTTGTTTAGAACAGTGTTTGAGTGGCTTTTCCAAACTAAGGTTCATGAGATAAATTCCACTGTGTTATTCATCTCTATGAAACGAATTTATATTACAATATTTCTTACAATGTCTGTGAAGGGCTGGTGATTCTCAAAAAATACTCTGCAATGAATAAATACATAAATCAACTCACTTAATCTAGTAATAAGCCTACAACTATCAAATCAATTCTGATTCATAATGACATTACAAAACAGAAGGAATTCCCCTTAAGATTTTTTTGTTATTTTGAGTGGGTTTTTTTCGTTGTTGGTTTTTGTTTTGGTTTGGTTTTTATTTTATACCAGTTAACTTACAAAGTTCATATACATTGTTTTTCACATCAAATCTTTCCTATTTCTTTTGCCCACCTCTCATAAGGCAAGTACTGTATAAGACCATTCTGGTAGAAAGAGTACAAGGACCCATAAAGATTTGAGAGTTGTAAATCCTTAACAAAAATAGACTGCAACATCTTCCTCTCACTCAGTGTCTGTTGTGTTTAGGCAGCCAAACCCTTTCCTTAGCCTTAATGTTTGAAACACTGCACCACCAGGGGAAATATACAGCAACTCCTCAACCTGTCTAAAGTCAGCTATCTTGAAAAAGAAAAAAATGAGAAAACGGTCATTAAAACTTATTTTTGCAAAATAGTGAAAAATTTCATTTTCACCACACACACACACACACACACACACACACACACACAAAATAGCTAGTTTTCAACTCAAAATTAGCACGTAACTACTTTAAGAGTCAGGTTCAGGAAAACATGAATGCATGTTGCACTTAGATATTTTTAGGAATTCTGAAGCTATGGGATTACTAAAATAGTTTAAAATTACAGGTAACTTTTATTTTAAATATCTTCATTATCTTATGAAGGATTTTTCTATTGTGAGCATTTAACCTCAAACTGTACTTCCTCTAAACTCCTGCTTTCCTCACACAAAACTTTCACCTTCAGATAACCATGCTTCTACTTATTTTTTATCAAAATGTTGTTGAGCTGTAGTGTCATATCAATCACTCTTTTCATCATCATTATATTCTAGGATTATTGTCAACCCTCTCATTTAATCTTTTAACTGATTCTAGATATAATATGATGTATATTATTATCCACTCTGACTCTTGTTATCGGGTATTATTCAATAAATAATATTCACCATCTATAGAATTTGCTCAACTTTACCTTCATACTAGCAGCTTGAAGGCTTTACCAATACATTCAAAACTTGTCTGTAAATCCTTTCTGTATTCTTTTGCATTTTCAAAAAGATTTGATTAAAGAAATATTTTGTTCTTTCATTTTGAGCTCTACACAGTTCAGATAAACTCCACTGATTTTACTCTCACTCTCAAAAACAACAGGTTATATAATTCATTATATTCCGTTCATTAGTTATATCCTAAAACCACATAATTTATGCAGGAAGCAGTAACACTATTTTTGTCGCTATTTCTTTACAATGTGCATCTATACCATGCCAAAGGTGGGTGAGTTCATTCTGCAATTCTCAGGCCTGGTTTTAATTGTTTTTTTGTCAAACATTCTTATGAGTGGTATAGCACTGGTCTGTGCATTGCTGTACAGAGGTAACTTGTGGTTGCTGTGATGATAAACACCATGACACTGATGTGTCAAATGGGATAGCGGTTACCCATGGTGGACACTGTTTAGTGGAGCTCCCTGATTAAAACAAGCGTGGCATCCACTTCCAAAATAGCTTGCATCCCAAAACTCTATAAACTTGGGAAAACAATGAACATTCCACCAATGTCCAGGTCTTTTATTCACAGGGTCACTATAGGTTGTCTATGGCTCAACAGCACTGAACACCAACAACAATTGTAAGACTAGGACTGTTGAATTAGTAAAATATATTCTTAATAAATAAAATTTACTGGTTCTAAATATAAGTGACATCTGATGACGCAGTCCATAGGGAATTGTGCTACTTGCATAGCCGCAAGACCTCCAGTAGTTCAAACCTAAAAACTGGTCCTTGGAAAAAGATGGGAAGCTTCTGAAACCCACTGGAGTGTCAGCTTGGATTAGGCTCTGACACAATGTGAATGAGTTGAGATGTGAACATGCAGTAAAATTTATTACTGGGAGTGATTACAGTTTTTAAAAATACAGAAATCTTACTCTTCTAACTAATCATAAACAGCAGGACAGTCAGTATTGTGATTATGCCCTCCCCGATACAGTGGGAACATTATTTTTTGTTGTATGCACTTGAGTCACCTGCAACACATAATGACCCTATATACAGCATATCTGAACCCTTCCCTGTCCTGAGCCAGTCTCACTGATTCCTACATACCAAACCCATTGCCCTAGTTACTGTATTAATTCATCCCATCCAGGGCCTTTTTATTCTGTGCTGTCCCTCCACCCTTTCGATTATGATGTCCTTCTCCAAGGACCGGTCACTCCTGGCCTCACATACCTTGGGCATGTGAGATGGAGCTCATTACTGGTAACATAAAATAAAGTTCAAAAACCACACACATTTTAATTGTTGCTATTGTTTTTAGGTACCATTGAATCAAATACCACCCATAGTGATTATATGACCAATGGATCTGAACCTTGTCCTATCGTCATCATCTTTGATGCATTTAAGACCAGTGCTGCTGTTACCATATCAGTTCATCGCAATGACAGTCTTCCTTTCTTTCGCTGACCTCCTTCTTTCCTGGGATGATAGCCCTTTCCAAGGAATAGCCTCTAATAACAACATGTCCAAAGTATGTGAGACACAGCTTTGTCATCTTTGCCTCAAAAGAAAGTTCTCGATGCACTTTTTCCAAGACTTACCTGTTGGGGTTTTTTTGGAAGTCCATGGGATATTCAGTACTCTTCTTCAACACCACAACTCAAAGGTGTACATTTTCCTTGTCATCCTTATTTCGTGTCAAGTTCTGAGATAAATAGTTATTGAAAAGATCATGGCCTGAAGCAAGAACACTTTAGTTTTCAAACTGAGATCACTGTCCTGAGTAATTAGGAAAGGTCCCTAATACTGGACTTTTCCAATGTATTATGTGTCCCGAATGCCTGACTGTTAATACCACAGATAGTGATTATGGACCCAAGTAAGATCAAATCGTTGACAACATCAATCTTTTCTCCATCTATCATGACGCTTCTTACTGGTTCAGTGGTGAGTTTTGTCTGCTTGTTATATTAATTGGTAAATGTTTTATTATTTAATTTTTACACAATTTTGTATTGGAATAAATGTCTTTGATGGGTATTAAATAAAATAATGGAAACAAGATTCAGACATACTTAAAGAGATAATTTAAAACTTAGAAAATTTTGTGTTAAATGTTTTTTTAATCTCAGCTCTTTTATAGTTTCTCAACTTAAGCTATAAAAATTGGTTTGACCACTTGTTCAATGTGAATAATTAGACTGATTGTTTTAAAGGACTTTTCTTAATATCTGTACAACCAGAATGTTGGATTAAAATAATTTTCAAGTTCTTCTTTTATAAATAAGTATTTCTACTATTTTTTATTTTCTTTTTATTTGTGAGACTGTAATTGACGGAAAACTAAAAGTGTAACCATTTTCTTTGCTCATGGGGATAATTCCAAGTGAAATCTGCTGCCAGTAACATCAGTATAAAAAAGAAGCTGATATGCTATAGGGGGCAGGTAAAATGGATTGATTTTTTAGTTACTCTCACTGTGTTGTTTCAATTGAATTCTCAGCACTTTAAGCACACCCACAAAATCAAATAACACTTAGAAGCTGATACCAAATTTTTGTCACCTATTCTTCATATCATTTTTTTATTAATAAACTTTTGATAAAATGCTTAATTCTTCAAGGAAATAATCCAAGACTTACACATATTTTTAAATTACCCAAAGGGTCCTAAGACTGAACTGAATTATGGGTAGAAATGAGTGGATGAAATCTTCAACAAATGTACATTTTTAACTCTGGGTGTTTTGGTTTTTTTCTCTTATTATGCATCATTTTAAATCATCTGGTTAACAACTAACTTTAATACAAAAGAAATCTACTATCATTGAAATATCTAAGAAGAAAAAAAAAACCATCCAACTTTCTTTGCATCTTTGAGAGCGACAAATACACATACACAAACTTACATATATTATTTTAGGTAAATAGAATTCACAATGATACAGACATTTTCAAGGGAATAAATAAAACTAGTACTGGAACTGAGGCATGAAGTTGTTAGTATTATCTAACTTAATGGTTTCCCTTTGTGGACAGTGTATGGTGGAGCTCCCAGTTGTAAAACAGGTTGGGAAGCATGAGTGGCATCCACACTCTAAACTGCATGCCTCTGGAAACTCTATGAACTTGGACAAACAACAATAGCTATGGAAAGGCATTAGGTATTTTGTTCATGAGTCGCTATGAGTTGACGTTAATTTGATGGCAATCAACAACAACAACAGTTATCTAACTCAAAGAACCATACAATAAATTATTTTCAATATTGCTTCAAGATACCTGCTATAATATCTTCGTTTGATAATAAAAATTATATATTCTTTATTAATCTGTCTTTTTCTTTTTCCAGAAAACTCGGAATCAAACGTATCCACTTGCTAAATAATATGCCTCGAGAAACTCTATAAACTTTGATAAATGTTGATAGTTGAAGAGGGGATTCAGGCCTTTTGTTCATATAATCTCTATGAGCCGTGCTCAACTCAAAGACAATCAACAACAACAACAACATGGTAAGTTTACAGATCTCTATTAATTTTTTTCCTATTTTTCAAGATTTTGATTAATCTTATAAATGTTGTACATTATATGATCACAAATATATCTTGCCATTGGCAGACTATAAGTTTAAGCATATTTAGAAAGCAGATTGAGTATTTAGAAATATTTTCTTTTCATTCACAGATGCTCTTATCACGATTGACTTTTCCTACTTAAACTTTATTATGCTTCTGTTAATGACATATTTGCTTTATTTATTACTGTAAATTACATATGCCTGTGAAAGTCACTCTAGATTTTTTACATTATTTCTACTAAAGTTAAATCTCTAAGCTCACAGATATACCTTACAATACTTTATTTAATAATTACACATTGAAATATAATAACAGACTAAAATTATTAAATACACACTGTTACATTATCATAAATGAAATATTTCTAATACATTATGTTAAACATTATGTCATATTGTCAAGAACAATTTAAGGTGCATTAGTTTATATACAGCAGAGAACAAGAACACATTAACATTGCAAATATTAACTGATATAATAGTTTCTGTAATAACTGAAAAAAAAAAGGTTTTGTTTGTTTTAAAATAAAGTGTTGGTTTGCTGACTAAAAGAAAAAGAAAAAACAAAGCAAAACCAATTCCCATTAGGACTGAGGGATCCCCCACACTACTACATCTGTTTCTACCAATTCCATCACCAGTCTTAAATGCTCTAATGAGCCCAAAATCCCAGTGGCCATAGCTCACAGAGGACACAGAACCATACTCATGACTGTGAGGTTTATTAGGGAAGTTAATAGGATACAATATTAGTCGGCAATAGAATACAGTTTCTCATCAGGACAGCTTCTGAAGAGTGTTCTCAGAAACTTCAACATTCAGCCTTTCAGCTTCAATGCAACAAAGCTTTTAGTTCTGCCAGTTATGGCTCTTCTCTCTTGACCCCTAAGTCCTCCAACAAATGTGGGCAAAAGCTCCTCACTCTGGTTTTGTGCGGTAGTAGTTCCAAGGTTAGCTCTGTCTCATATCAGATTTCTGGTTCTCTGCTACAGCTGCTACTGCTCTCTTACAAGTCTAGCTGGTTCAAGAATCTCTGGCCCCACAGTGTGCACTGCATTCTCTGCTTCTTCTTTGCTGGCGGTGAAATTCTAAAATTCTGCTGCTCAACCCACTCAATTTAATGGCAAGCCTAGCCAATCCTCTTGTGGATAGACTATCTTGCCCTATCCACATATTCCCACCCATCCACATGGCAAAGTCAATAGCTAAGAAAGCCAATTAGAGTAAAAAACCCATAGCACCACAGTGCCCAACTATGAATATGACAGAAGAACCAGTGTCTTTGACTTATAAGTTGTTGGTTTTGATGTTAAGTGTCCTCAAGCAAGTAAAGTAACAGCATTATCAAAGTCATAGCAATATTATGAACAACAGATCTGAACCTTGTCCTATCCTTTATCATCCTTCTTTTCTTTGACACATGTGAACACATTGTTTCTGTCACCCTGTCAATTTATATCACTAAAGATTTCCCTTTACTACAATGACTCTCCACCTTTCCTAGCATGATGGCACTTTCCAAGAAATAAAAAGCCTTGCCTAGCAACACTCTCAAAGTATGTGAGATGATGTCTTTCCATCCCTGCCTCCAAGGAGCATTCTGGCTGCAGTTTCCCCAAGATATATCTGTTTGGGGGTTTTTTGACAGTCTATGAATATTTAGTACACTTCTTCAACACCATAACTCAAAGGTATCAATTCTTCTTCTTTCATTCTTGTTCCTTATCCAGCTCTCAAAACCACAGCAAGCGACTGAAAAGACCACGGCCTGAACCGTTAGGTACACATTAGTCCTCAAACAGAAATTATTACTCCTCAGTAACTTGGAGAAGTCCCTGACAGAGGAATTTCCCAATATAATACATCTCCTAATCTCCAGATTGTGAATCCAAGTGAGATAAAATTGTTGACAATTTAAGTCTTTTCTTTTTGTCTCATGATTTTGCGTATCAATCTACCTGGAACGCTTATTTTGTTTTTTAAAAATAAATAAATAATTAAGTAGATTTTGTTGGTCATACAACATAGTCAGGTGAAAATGGAACTAATTTATTTAGTCAGTTTAATGCATATAACTAAATAAAGAACACAGGAAACTCTGGTGCCATAGGATGCTGGGAATTGGGCCAAACAAAGGTGGTTCTTCTCTGGTGGTTCAAGTCCACCAGTGGCGTCATAAGAAAATATGCACAATTTATTTCTATGTGATTTACAGCCCATGAAAACTAGATGGTCAGTTATGAGTTGTTTTTAACTCAAAACAATGGGTATTGCGTGTTTTTATTTTGTTTTGTTGAGTTTCTTTTAGTTTAAATAAGGCATATACAAAAAAATATCAGAGTTCTTTGGCTGATATATTTACTTGATTTTTTTCTCTGAAAATCTAAAGGAAAAACATTAGAAGACTATTCAAGATCTTCATCATTAAATTGTCATTAAACTGGGAGCTTTGGTGGCCTAATTAATGAAAATACCAAACTCACTGCCATTGAGTTGTTTCCAACTCACAGTAATCCTCCTTCCATCATATTTCTAAAACTGTAATTTCGGGGTCTTGGAGGCAAAGTAGATAGGGAATTGTACTGCCAACTTGAAGGCAGGAAGTTTGGGTCTACCATCTACTCTACAGGAGAAATATGTGTAATCTCTTCCTATGTGACTTATAGCCACTGAAAACCTACTGAAGAGCCAAGTATCACTGCAGTCCAACTCAACAGAAATTAAAAATATGAAAGGAAAATTCCTATCTTTCACTCACAGAGCATCTAAGAGAGGATTTGTGTCTCTGTCTCTGGCTCAATCAGTAAACTAATGAGTTCATACAAATAAGAAAGAAACAATACACAGAATTAATCATTACTTAAGTATGTTGTTTTTAAGTCAGAACTGACTCATAGCTGAACCTCCAGCAACTTTACAGAGGCAAGAAATCATATGCAGGAAGATTGCCCATCTTTCTTTCAAAGAGTACCTGGTAGATTTGAACCATGCTCCTTTGAGTTGCCAGGGTAGCTCCTTACCACTAGACCACCAAAGCTCCCTTTATATTTAAAATAGAACAAAACAAAACAAAACCAACAACCACCCTGGAAGCGAACTAATTTCTTCCATCAAAATTATTTTAATCAGATAAAATTAGAACTTATTCCGTAAAGATTTTAAAAATAAATATTTCATAGTATTTGTTAGTAAAATGATTTAAATCCCTCCTTCAATTCCAAAGGAGCCTTGGTAATAAAATGATTAATCAGCTTCTAAGCTAAAGATCCTTGGTTATTTTGCAGGACAAAGATCTAGAACTCCACTCCCATAAAGATTACAACTTTGAAATTATAGGGCTGTTAATCACTGAATTAAATGATTATTAATAATTGGAATTCACTGACTAACAATAGACTTTTTCAATTCTAAGTATAAATAATAGACATTCAATTCTAAACAGAAGTAACTTTATGAGGATATTACTCATTAACCTTCAGCAACTCTTTAGTGATGACTGCCTGTAATATTCACAATATATCATAAAAGTTTTCTTCATAAGAAGCTTAGAATGTGTTTCTGGATTATTTTAAGTTTTTCATTTTAATTGTAAACGTTTAACACTTATAATCCAGAACTACATAAGATTACAAGTCAGAACAAATACATGTTACAGTGGTTTTTAAAGGAAACTGAGAATTATGGTCAAAATGATTAAGAAAAGACACACAAGGTAGGATGAATTTTGTTTCATAAAATGAAGGTAAAGAGAATTTTTCAATGTCATCCTGTGAATGGTCTAAAAGAAAACTCTACAAAACTAGTTAGGAGTTTTAAAGAATTAAATATTTTATTTATATTATATTATATTATATTATATTATATTATATTTTGCTTATTCTATTCTTTACTTAGGTAAGACCCACACATTGATTCTGTATTACCTTGCAGCTCACTAATCTTTTGTCCTTCCTAGTTTTTCACCTAGTGAACTCAGCCATCCATTATTTGATGAGAACAGCAGATTGGAGTTAAGAACCAAGAAACATCATTCATCTTTGACTTTCAAATTGCACTTTAACACTGAGAACAAGAGAATGGATAGACTTGAATGCTAGGAGTCTACAGGTAAAACTGAAAGAAAGCAGTTTTCTTTATGCCTCTTTAAACAGGAATAACTAGTTACTGAGAAAAGGGTTTTTAAAAGGACCCATAGAAAAGTAAGTGCAAACAACAGCTTTTCCTTCCCTAAAGTCAAGGTTAAAACCAGCAGTCAGCAAGCATTTAAAAAACTGAGATTGCCAAGTGTCTAATAGAGGGTTTCCTTTTCTTTCCTTTTGTTGAAATTGGCAGTACCAGAAGGTAATTGTCTGGCTTCACCCCTACCAATACTATGTTTATAAAATACTACTGAATAATTTAAAAACAAAGTAGAATGTGCCACTGTTTTCTATGTGCAAGTCTGTGCAATGACGAGAGTAACATTCAAAGAAAGTGAACATAGTCACGAGATGATTTGAACTGCCCCACTCAGCACACTCAGTCTTCTTCACTGTTTCTACAATGCTGGGAAAGAGATGTAGAAGTACACCTATGATTCCTTCTTTGTTGTGATGGTTATCTGCCATCAAGTAAACCAGGACTCATAGTGACTCTATGCATAACAGACTGATACTCTGCCCTATCCTGCATCATCCTCACAATACTTGACATATTAAAGCCCAATAGTGCAGTCACTAGGTCAATCCATCTCACTGAGTGACTTCTTCTTCTTTTTATGACGCTCTTTCTTTTCTCAGTAAGATGTCTTTTCCTAAGGTCTAGTCTCTTCTGACAACATGCCCAACCTATATGAAATGAAGTTTCACTATCTTTGCCTCTAAGGAGTACACTGGTTGTTCTTTAAACAAGACAGATTTGTTTGTTCTGTTCGCAACCAATAGAATATTCCATACTCCTTACCAACAATTCAAAAGTATTAATTCTTCTGTCTTCCTTATCCATTGTCCAATTTTCATAGGCATCAGAAGCAATTAAAAACATTCTGGCTTGATCACTGGGATGTAGATTTTAGAAAAGAGTATACTATCAATAAACAAACTGGGGTTACTAAAGTTGAAATCAGGAAAACAAGGGTACAAGCTCTAAAGGTGGGATAGACAGACACCAGCAGTACAGAGAACAGAGGAAGTACTTAGCCTCTCAACATACGTAGACATGCTTCTACCATGCTGATAAAAAAAAATTAATTGAAAGCACAGTTCAACATTTAAACAGAAATTGGAGTGACATTTGAGAATGACTGAACTCAGTATCAAGAAAACAAAGATTCTAACACTGGGCTGAATGACAGCATCATGATAGATGGTGAAGAGATTGAGAATGTTAACAGCTTTAGTTTGCTTGGCTCATCAATTAACACTCTTGGCACTAGTACAAGGAAATTAAAAGACATTACATTGGAAAAGTCTGCTGTTAGAGACCTCTCCAAAGTACTGAGGAGCATCTATGTCAGCACTCTAGAGACTAAGGTGTGCCTAATACAGGCCAGGGTCATTGCAATCACTTGCTATGCATCAGAGAGGTGGGCAATGACAAAAGATGATAGAAGGAGAATTGACGCCTTTGAGCTGTGGTGCTGGAGAAGAGTATTTAATGTATCATGGACTGCTAGGAGAAAGAACAAGTTCATCCTAGAGAGGGTGAAACCAGACTGCTCGGTGGAGGCAAGGATTCTGAAGCCTTGTCTGACATCCTTTGTACATGTACCAAGGAGGGACTAGTCCTTGGAGAGGGACATCATGCTTGGGAGGGTGAAGGGACAGCTCAGGAGAGGAAGACCCTCAATGAGATGGACTGATTCAGTGACTGGGGTAACAGGGGTGTTTGTGTCAGAGACATTGAGATTGGCACAGGATAGAGCAAGGTTTAAGGCTATTGGACATAGGGTTGCTATGAGTCGCAGGCGACTCAACAGCACATTAACAATAACGTGAACCTATACTGCAGAACTAAGTGAAGAGGATAGAAAATCCTTAAGAGAAGAGGAGCACTTGGGCGAGAGATAGAACATTGCACTGAATTTAAGATTTAGATAGTTCTGAGTTAGTCACATAAATTGTATGTTCAGCAATTAATCAAAGATATTATTTAAGGTAAGTAATTAAGTTACTTACTCAATTTAGATGCATCCCATCTCTAATCAAGAACTTCCTTCATTTTTATCTTAATATGATTTTTTTCTCCAATATCCTTATTGAACACAATCACAATTTAAATATGCACAAGGAATATAGAGTCACTGTGAATACAGCTTTGTTGGCATAGTCTGTATTGATTTTTTATGCTACGCTAAAGGCCGTATGTCTCCAGTGGTTCAAACCCACCAGTGGTTCAAACCCACCAGTGGTTCAAAACAACCAGTGGTTCCAAGACCGAAAAATGAGATTTCTCCTCCCTATGTGATTTTCAGTTGGAAACCTAATGAAAGGTGAGTGAACTTGAGGTTTTTTGAGTTGAGTGCAAAACAGGGATCCTAATTTCTCATTCTGTTTTAGCTTTTAAAGTCCGCACAATGACGTTAGAAAACCAAAAAAAAAAATAAAAATAACACTGAAGAGCATAGATAGACAAGATACCATACATATCCAGACTTACCACCAAGACAGCTTCCATCTGTAGTAACCAACATGATCAATAGCAAAGTGAATAATTTCCTAAACTCATACCTCAAAATAAACAGTCTATTTATTTCCTGTATTTCATTACCAGTGCATTATTTACCAAGCTCAAATGTTTTTCGAAAGCCTTACATGGAATTCTGGAAAATAGTATAAAAAAATTACAGCATAGTTTAATAATAATAATAATAATGATACTTCCCTTGTGTCTATCATAATTATTACAACCATTTAAAATACAAGAAAATGGAGAAATATAGTAGATAGATACTACAAGATAGTTCAAAATCTCAAACCAAACATGTGAAACAGAAGTATCTGAATTCAAATCTGAATTTCAGATTCTGTGCTTTTAACCATCACATGGCCTCTGGCAGAGAAGAATATTAAGGAGGATTAAAGTGCCTTCCTGCTCACACACAAAACTGAAAAACTATGCAAGTATATTTAGCAATTTTTTTATTTGGAATCAAAGAGAATCAAAAAGAAAAAATGTATATGGTTATATGTGATAAAAAGAAATCTAGTCTTCAAATAAGTAGAGGACAAAATAGAAATAAAACACATGTATTGAAGTGAGTATTAAAAATATCATTCGGACCTCAGGATCCAAACTTACTAAGAAACCACTTATAACTAGTGTACAGGAAAGAGTTTCACTCTAGCACTGAGCAGCTGCTGGTCTCAGTGCTTAGAGCTGCCATGTCCTGGCACATATCCATTTAGCAACCAACCACTAAGCCCGAATGCTTCAATGACTAGCCACGTGATGTGAATTCTGAACACCTTAACACAATTTTGACTGGTGTCACTAAACCCTAAAGAATAAACAGGAAAATCAAAGAAATGTTGACAAACCCACCACTCAATGCCAATATCAGAAAACAGGAAATGTTCCTCTCAAACACCTTTACTTCCATAAAAGTAAAACCCAACCAATTAATAAAGTAACAGAAATGACCTAATTTGATCATTCTCACTTAACTACAAAGACGTAAACTCAGCTGTATTTAATAACTGTAAACAGGAAATGCTTTGTATGAAAAATAGAATCTTCATATCTCTCTCACATAATCTCTTTACAAAAATGAATTTGTTCTATCAACAGAAATAGCAGCAGATTATCCACTTAATAACCCTCAGAGGAGATGCAATAATAAAAAAACTAAAATATAAGACAATTTGTAACTCTAGTGCTATGAAGCAATTCTAACTGTGGTATTACTACTGTGTCAGATAATTCATTCAGCAGTTTTGTAATAGAGGATGTTATAATTCAGTTGTGCAGTGCAATGTAAAAGAACTTCAGCAGCTTCCATCCCTTCAATTACAAATTGGGAAAAACAAAAATGAGGAATTCAAGACTGTACTCGCAGTTCAATCACATCCACTGAGCTACAGAAGCAGCACTCAAACTCCCAACATCGATTTCATCTATGTTCAGGGTATGTGTTTTGATGGAAAACATCATAAATTATGAATGTTTGTGTGATAGCAGTTTATAAAAAATATATATAATAAGGGGGAAGAGCTCTTTAGCTGCTCATTTGGGAAACTTGAGAGACAACAGATATTGTTGGTTCTGTTGTGATAATAAACATGGGCTAATTAGTCCTCAACTGTACAAAGTGAGAATAATAAGGTTGGTGTTTGATTTTGAAATATATTTTCTACTTGTAAGCAAAATGTATCAAAATTATCATAACATCATGTTAAAACATTAGTTTTAGGAATAATGAAAGGAAGTATTGAAATAAATATCAGAATTAATTTTCACAATGTGGAGTGATGGGATGTTTTATAAATTTTTATATATGTGTGCATATGCGTGCATATATAAATATACACACACCACACACAGAGTAATCTTGTGCATATTTGACTTTTGGAAAGAACAGTATTCCTTCAAGTAGCTGGCAAAGGCCAAAACACAGCCATTAAGAAATAGCTATCTAGGAATCAGCAATTAAATGGCAGGCACATTGTTTTGTAACTCTGAGTACTTCAGTCACTGATTTTCTTCTACCCTGCTGCCTTTAATTCACCATGCAGTCTCAGGAAGAGACCATCTCCAGGCTGAAGTCTAATGCAACTCACATCTTGGTTTCAGTGAGCATTAGCCCAGAATCCTAATGATTAGTGAACCTCTGCAATTACCTACATTTAAATATTTCAACTGTCTCAGAGGTCAATTTCAAATCAATATTCCTCTTCTTTTTTTTTTTTTTTTACTTTTATCTTCCCCATCTAATGAAGATCCGGTCTCCATTTCTGGCTTTTTGAGGCTTTTCAAAATCCAATTCTTCCTATTTCAGCAATCAAAAGAACGTTTTTTTTCTTTAGTCCCCCTACACTTGAAATTATTATCTGCTTGTTTAATTTGGAAAATAAAAGTAAGTGCATTGTTTTTAAAAGTAGCCTATATTTTATTATATGCGTCTAGAGGACTAGTAAGGCCTATGAAATTTGCTTTCTTCCAAATCTATTACTGCTGTCACACTTTAATTACAGGCCCTAAATGTTACATGGTGACACTCAATGACATTCAAGCTTTCAGAGTCACAATAAGACAGCACTCAAATCTCAACTCAGCCATTCTACAGTGAGTGACCTTTGGAAAAGTACTTTATCATTCTATCCCTTAATTTTTCTATTTAGAAAGTGGAGAAAAGTAAAATATCTGGCTACATAAAGGTATTAAATAAAATCAAGAATTATGGTGCAACAATGAATGAATGGAATTCCAAAATCTCTGTAGATGTTCATTGGAATGAAAAATAAACAAACTAAATTAAGAAATTAAGAAAAAAAATTCAAGCATTATAGCTTATTTAAATCAATAAAGGAAGTCTTCACAACAGAACAGTACCACCCTTTCTGACCATCCTTAAAGTTAATAACTGTTAAACTATTCACAGTCTTAATGGTAGAGAGCAGAGGAAACATTAACTCTGATGCTAGACAATCTGGGTTCAATTTTGATCTTTGTAGCTGAGAAGTTGGTCAATTCTTCCTCTATAAAACAGAATTAATTACTCTCATAAGAGGATTAGATTAAATCATGCATGTAAAAGATGCAAAAATTGCACATGGTTAAGAACCTACATCCATTACCAAAAGGGACCCTTTCACTATTTCTGTGGCAGACACATGTAACTACCTTCATAATATTCTTTCCTTTCATTATTCCTCGATAAAACACCAACTAACTGCACATGAGTCAATTATGACTCACTGAGATTCTATGTTTTACAGGAAAGTTGTGCTCAACGTTGTGCCATATGGCTGTGACTTTGGCAAGCGGACAGTTGAGAATTTTTTCAGAATCTTTTGGGTGAATTAAAACCAGTAACTTTTAAGTTAGTGCCCTAGTGACTAACTCTGTGTGCTATCCAAGTATACTAAATGTAACTGGTTAGCTGCACCATCAACTCAAAGACATATGGTTTTGAGTCCACCACCTGTTCTATCGGAGAAAGACAAACAATCATTACCAGTACAATTTACTGTCTCTGAAAACCCACTGAAGAGTCAGCTATGGATTGGTGCCAGCACAATGGTATATAATAACAACAATATGTTTAAAGCAGGCAAAACCCACACTTACTCCCAGCACTTAAGAATTTTATTCCCCTTTGGCCTAAGAATGTGATACATGGAGCTACTCCAGCCACCTTTCTTCAATGAAGTCAAGAAAAGCAAATAGTGAATATATAATTGTAGAAACATAAAGAGTAAATGGATCTTTGACGCTGATGATGGGTGCCTAAAGTAACCAACCTGCCACTTGCCACTAGGGAGATACAGCAATCTCCCTGCATGCTATAATGGATTATATTTTAAGCCATTTTGAGTTGTTCTTCTACTCCTGGCCACTGAAAGCATCCTAAACTG
The DNA here is from genome assembly GCF_000299155.1 of Elephantulus edwardii. Taxonomy (NCBI): domain Eukaryota; kingdom Metazoa; phylum Chordata; class Mammalia; order Macroscelidea; family Macroscelididae; genus Elephantulus; species Elephantulus edwardii. The sequence continues at coordinate 2,823,933 of NW_006400003.1, forward strand.
ATGTCATTTTATTAGGAAAGTATTCAGTGAGTTAACCACAAACTGATGACTTACTGAATTTTTAATGATTACAGTGTTTCAAAATAAGAGCAACCATTCAAAATAGCTTATATTTAAATATTAATGTTATATTGTCCTTATTGAATTATACTAAACTGCACAATCAAGCTGCCCCACTTTGAAACCACTGTCAATGTGCCCTTAAGTTCTCTAAATCCTGCTGGCTCTTGATGGAATTTCATCTTTTAGATATATATTTTTTTAAGTATTAATTTACTAAGACTACTCTGATGGCCTAGGGGATAAGGAGTTGTGTTGGCAACCCAAAGGCAGGTGGTCTGATCCAACAGCTTCTCCACTGGAAGAAGATAGACAACTTCCTCCCATGTGAATTACAGCCTCAGAAAAACCACCAGTGAATCAGCTCCAAGTTGAATTCAATTCAACAGCACATACCACAACAGCAGCACTAACTAATCTGCAGTTGGGTCATTTGAAAAATATAAGCAGAAAGAATTATAAAGATCTGAGATAAGAGCTACTCCTTGCTGTTTCTTGCTACTTCCAGAGATCAAATTTTAGTCAGTAGAATGAGAAGAGCTTTAGAACCAAATATTGCACAATTTGAAGTCCATGTCCTTATTTACTAGATGCTACTTAACTTTTAACAAATACAGTCCTTAGAACAGAGCAAGTAAACACTCCATGGTTCAAAATCAAGACAGGAGTACATCAGTGATGCATCCTGTCTCCATACCTTTTCAATCTATATGCAAAAAAAGAGGTTGGGCTTTATGAGGAGGAATGTGGCATCAGGATTTGGGGGAGACTCATCAACAACCTAAATTATGCAGATGACACAACCTTGCTTGCTGAAACTGAGGAGAACCTGAAGCATTTGTTGCAGAAGGTCAAGGACTGTAGTCTTCAATAAGGATTGAAGCTCAACATCTAGAAGACAAAGATTCCCACCACTGGGCCAACTGGCAGCACCATGATAGACGGAGAAGAGATTGAAGTTAACAATTATAGCTTGCTCACCTCCATAATGAACGTTCTTGGTACCAGCACCCAGAAAATCAATAGACAAATTGCATTGGGAAAACCTTTTGTCAGGGACCTCTCCAGATTACTGAGAAGCAATGATGTCAGTCTAGAGATTAAGGTGTGGCTGATCCAGGTCATAGCCTTCGCAATTCCTTGCTTGCCTCAGAAAGCTGAACAATGACTAGGGATGACAAAAGAAGAATTGATGTCTCTTGAGTTGTGGTGCTGGAGAAGAGTCTTGAACATACTATGGACTGCCAAGAAAACAAACAGGTCTGTCTTGGAGAGGGTGAAACCAAGTTTCTCCTTGGAGGCTAGGATTTTAAATCCTCACCTCACATACTTTGAGCATGTGGCCAGGAGGGACTGGTCCTTGGAGAAGGAGATTATGCTCAGAAGGGTGGAGGGAGAGCATAGGAGAGGAAGATTCTGGATGAAATATATTGATACAGTAATGGAGCAATGGGGATTGGTGTGTCCGAGTCAGTGAGATTGGCTCAGGACCGGACAGGCTTCAGAGCTGTTGTATATAAGTTTGCTAAGAGTCACAGGGTTAGCACCTAACAATAATAACAACTCTAGTTTTATTGAAATTCAATTCTTTTATCTGTAAAATAATAGTTGAGAACTTCTATATATTTCTGAATATATAAACAAGAGAACTTCTATTAAAGTATAAGGGTGACTAACAGGTTTTTTTCTTTCATTCATCAAGAGTTATAAATAAGACACTGCTAATTGAAGAAACAAGGCTGTCTGCAGTCATTCTGTTTTGTTGGCTACTCTTTCTACCTCTTTCTATGTCAGCCTTTACTCACTCTACTAGCACCACCACTCACTTCCTCTAGTTGATAAATACTCTTCCTTGAAAAAAAAAAAACACAAAAAATCAACTATTGATTGATATTTTATCTTTATGATTAGTACTTACTTCCTACTTTCATTCAGTTTCAGTTTCCTGCTGAATTTTTGCTAAAGTGTTAGGTGTGTTTTGGAGGTGTAATTAGCTCCAGTGCACCCTACACTTTCTTCTACAAGTTTCTACAACAACTTTTCTGCCATCATACATTCACATCCACACCTATCACCTGAGGTGTAAATACTTTGAAATAAAAGAGGTGTAGGTGAGAGGCACCTGAGTAGAAGATTCAAGAGAAAGTCAGTTAACAAATTAGTCCCTTTGCACACTGCTGTAAATACATTTTAACCTTTGGATTGTCATAGCAAGAGGATACAGATTCTTCTTAGAAATGACAGTGCTCATTAAAAATAGTTATATTAATATACAGTGGAAGAAGATTATTTTAACTAAAGTGCTTATTTATAATAGAAATAAAACAGGAATTGGAAGAGAAAAATGTATGAGCAACTTAGAATATTTAATAATGGCCCAGAATAGTGTACTAACAATTATTGTTTTAATAATATTAGACTGTGAAAGACAAGAAGATTCTGTTGTCCCTTTTATAACTTGGATTAAAGTTTTATATTTGCATTGCAGACAATATAAAACTCACACAGGTAAAATGAATTAGAGTGGTGCTTATGAGGGAGGGAGTATAGAAATGATCCATATAGATAACAAACCAAAGTCATTATAAATTACATTACATTTAAAGGAGAAATAAAATTGAAAATGGATTGATTAGAACTAGTAACAGCAGATTTAAGGACAGTGTATTTCAAATCAGTCATACACACAATAATGGTAACTTTAATAAATTAGAGACAGATGAAGACAAAGAGAATAACATATTGTATGCAATCCACTTATTTTTTCACAGATTTAATTAGACCAAAAGAATATTATAAATTATGAGAAAACACAAATTTCAAACAAAGGTATTTTTTAATGTTAAATTATCTTTCTCTTAAAAATAGACAAAATTCATGAGGTTGAAAAACTACACGGCATTACTTCTCTTTCTACACATACAGTTTACAATTGGTTTCCAATAAACACTGATTGAGCAATCAATTTCAATTAACCACAAGGGATTATCTTGATTTTCAAAGGTTTTAAATAGTTGATCCATAGACATAGAAAACATTTGTTACTGACAATATCTAATCAGCTTAACTACAATGTTATATAGTAAGTCTGTTCACTTATGATTATACATTATATATTTTTAAGAGATCCTTTCTTAAATATTATATAAAGTTATAAAGGGAGAAAAAAAGCTTAACATAAATTTAAATGTTTGTTCTATTCCAGACTAATTTATGTTCAGTAAAGAGGATAATACTGGATAAGTTAGTTCTTTTTTCTTCCTCACTTACATAATCTATTATTTCTACAATATAGAAAACAGTGATATAAACAGGAATTGTAAAATAAATTCACAGAGAGATACATACCTGAAACTCCAACAAACTAAATTGTTCTTCAAAATCATGGTAAAATCACCTTTAAATATTATGCTATTTAGGCTTACTCTTATTAATAGTCATGGTGGTATTGTTAGGTGTCATCCCATTGGCTATGATGCTTCCACACAACCCTATGTACAAAAGACTGAAGCACTGCCTGGTTTTGAACTATTCTCACAACGTGTAAACCCACTGTTTCAGCCACTAGGTAAATTCTTCTCATTGTTAGCTAAGCATGATGCCCCTCTTTAGGGAGTAGCTCCTGCCAGAACACAGGTGACAAAACCTAACCATGCAAGGAACATTCAGATGGTATCTTTAAAATGTATTTGTTCTCCAGACATTTCAATGTGTATTTAGTACTCTTCAAAATATAGTAAAAATGGCATCATTTTTTGTCTATTTGTGAAGCATCTAGTATATTACATAACCTACACTATATATTTAGCCTAGTAAAATTTAATCGAAATTTAACCACACTTAGTAAGAAGTCAGCTCAGAAAGACATTATTACTCTCATGGAACTCACATGGATGGGCAGAAATGAATGTGAGCATTCACATGCAAAATACAGGGATATTACTATCTTTCAGTGAATTTCTAATACTTTGTTTAGTGATTACCTATGCAATAGGCATTAAATAAATATTTATTGAGGAGAAAGAACATGTTTTGGTGAGAAGATGCTGGAGATGAATCTTAAAGCATATACAAAATCTTCAGAGGAAGAAAGCAAGAAATGTGTAAAATGCAAGAGTTAATGTACACACTAAATAGGTAAACAATGAGTAAGAATGGCGGAAGAAGGATCAATGTGTTTGAGCCATACTGTTGGAGAAGAGTACTGAACATCCCCATCCCAATGTATGTCAAAAGAACAAACAGTTATATCTTGGAGAAAGTATAGTCAGAATGCTACTTGGAGTCAAAGAATAAGAAGATCCTTCTCACATTCTTAGAAAGATGGAGTCTAGTAATTGTACTAGATCCAATGGCACCTAATCATAACAATAATATGTACACACTAGGTCTTGGTCTAGGAATGAATGGTATTGGTGTTGTATATCATCAAGTCACAACCATCCCACTGTATGGAAGGAGATTACCTATTTTTCCTCTTGCAGGGCAGCTGGTTGTTCCAAATCATGTGCCTTCAGGTTGGGAGCACAATTTCTAACCACTAAGCAGCCAGAGTAAGAGTGTTACCTATCAAAATAATGCAGAATTCAGCTGAGGGACAAAAACTGTGCAAACTAACAAAACTCAAATGTATCAACACTTTTATTTTTACTGTTGTTATGGTGCCAACTATTTGACTACAACTCATAACAACCCTATGAACTACAGCTCTAAACCTTGCCTTATCCTGAGCCAATGCCACCATCTTCAACATACCTGAGTCCAATGTCACAGTGACTGTCAACCCATCTCATCTAGGGCCTTCCTCGCTAGTGTTGACACTCTACCCTTCAAAGAATGATGGTCTTCTCCAAAGACGGGCCCCTTCTGATAACATGCCCAGAGAATGTGATGCTGAGTTTCAAAATCCTTGCTTCCAAGGAGCAACAGTGTTTTTCAGTTTCTCCAGGACAGACCTGTTTGTCTCTTTGTCAGTTCATAAGATTTTCAATCCTCTTTTCCAGCTTATGCTCAATTCAAAGGCAGCAATTCTTCTTATATCAGCTTTAGTCATTGTGCAGCTCTAAGTTGTATAGCAAGTAACTGAGAAGACAATAGCTTGAAAGAGGCACACCATATTCTTTAGACAGACACTACTGCTCTTTAGCCCTCTGGTGAGGTCCTTCACAGAAGATTTTCCCAGTGCAACTCATCTTTTGAATTCCTGACTGCTGATGCCAAAGGTATTTATTGTATATCCAAGCAAGATGAAATCATTAACAACTTCAATCCTTTTCCATATATCATGATGTTGCCTATTGGCCAAGTAGTGAGGATTTTTGTTTTCATGACGCTGAGGTGCTATCCATATTAAAGACTGCAGTCCTTATTCTACTACAGCAAAAACTTCAAGTGCTTCTCTGTTTCTACAAGCAAGGTGATGTTACCTGCTTAATGCAGGTTGTTGATTAGTCTTCCTCCAATCTTGATAACACATTCTTCTTCAAAAGTCTAGTCTATCAAATTAACTCATCAACATCTAGGTTGAAAAGGTATGGAGAAAGGATACATCTCTGACACACTCTTTATTTTGAACCATAAAGTGTTCCCTTATTTTATCAGACAATGGCTTCATGGTCGAGGTATAGATTTCTCAAGAAAACAATTAAGTGTTGTGAGATTCTCATTCTTCTCAATGTTAGTCACTATTTGTTATGATCCACACATCCAAATGCCTTTGCACAGTCAATAAAACACAGCCAGACATACTTCTGGTGTTCTCTGTTTCAGATAAGACCCATCTGGCTTAAACAATGATATCATATCCCTAGTGCCACGGCCTCTCCTAAATCCAGCTTGTATTTCTGGCAGTTCTCGTTTGATGTACTGTTGTAGTATTTTTTTAATTTTTTTATAATCTTTAGCAAGGAACTGTCACATAAATTAAATGCAGAGTTTTAACTAAAATCAATAGCCTGTGTCTCACAAATACAGTAAAAAAATTGCTTTGAAGAGACTAACTGGTAAAATATGTGTACTATGAAACTATTTTTGGGAATTGCTTTATGGATAAGAGAAAAATGTGTTTAATTAACACTGAGACAATAAAATTGGACAAAATGCTGTATCTGCAGTAAAAATATTTACATCAAGGCTTGGCCACACTATATGTAAGTGTGCTTTCTTAGATGAGTAGTTTTGACTCTTTGAGATTCATTTTCTTTAGCTCTAAAACAGTAATGGTGCCTACTTTTCAGGATCAGAGTAGAATTGAAATAAATTATCTGAGATAAATATAAATTTGATTTTTCCATGTGATACATATGTATTTACATCTAAAGTTTAATATATTTTAATATACTCAAATACAACTCTAAGTTTTTATCATTTTTATCTTGAATGAACTTAAACCAGTGCTAAAAACTAGTATATGATTTATACAACAAACAAAACAGCCACTGTCTTTTGAGCTAATTCTGTAGATTTCCAGGGCTATAAAACTTCACTAAGGCAAACTGCCACAACTTTCTCCCTTGAAGTGGCTGGTGGGTTCACAACACTGATATTTTGTTTAGCAGTCAAATACTGTCACTCCTATGTTACCAGGGCCTTCCCTATATTACTAAAGTTTCTCCTTAATTTTAAGAAATTTGTCATTGATCACTTGTACATTAATAAGCTAAGAAATCATGTATAGAGCAATACTTTCACCACATTAGAGGACATATAATTCTATTTATCTGTCATTTTTAAGTTGAGATGCATCCAAAAAACTCACAAATTGTAACAAAAGATGCTGAATGATAATATATCAAATATACTTAATGTTGTTTGGCCATAATCGTAGGTGTCAACCTACAAAATATAGTTTGTAACTATAGTAAAATCAATGTCAGTTTATTTATCAAATGTGTTCTTTATAGGATTAAATTAAATGTTGTTGTTGTTATGTGCCATCAAGTATAAAAACATTCAGTACAACTCCATGGCATAAATACCTACTGCTTGTGATAATCCGGTTTGATTTACAGTGATCTTAAAGGAAAAGACAGACCTATCCTCCAGTGTTTCCAAGACTGTAAAGAAGAGTATCACATCTTTCCCCTGTAGAATGACTTATTTTGTGCTAGAATGCCATTTAGGAACACTGTTGATAAAGTCCATATCCAAAAGGCACTCTACTGATTGAAACGCACCAGCAATTCTGCTGGAGAAAGATGGGCAGTTTCCTCTTCCTAAGATCTTCAGCTCTGGTAACCCAGTGGAGAAGCACTATGAGTCAGAATTGATCTGAAGGCAGTGAGTAGACCTTTCAATTAGCAGCCAAATGTTTAAAGCATTACAGTACTAGGACTGCTTTGATATAGCGTTGTTGTTGGTATGTGCTATCAAATTGGGACCAACCCATAGCTGGCCCACTGTCCACCTTTCTCCTGCAAAGCAGTTGGTGGCCTCGAACCATATTATCTTTGCACTGGTGGCACAATTCCTTATCACTAAGGCACAAGAAGTAAAAAATTGTGGTACCTTCCTCTTATAACTTTAGTATACACTTTTTCAACATTATATTCTCCACACCAAAATTATTACTTTGTTTTTTTCTTGTTTTCAGTTTTGTGGAGTGTGGGGTTTTTCCCCCAAGGACAAAAAGAAAAGACAAAACAAAAAAACAAAAACAAACCCACAATTAAAATAGAGAATTACCTAAAGAAAGAACATATAATAAAAGCTTATTTTTTCTGTGTCTTTTAGATTTTACTCAAAATTATAGGCATACACTAAGCAAAATATTTGGAATACAAATGGTGATACACAATAAAGATAAAGGCAGAATCTAAAAATGAAATTTAAGAAATTAACATTTCAGTAAGTTGTTAAGTTCAACAAAAGTTAGTTCAGCAGCTCACATTTCCAAAATTATTACTGATATTATAATTCAGACACCCCATGCAGATCTGAAATTTAAAGTGTAATGTACAGAGTAGCAAGAGAGGAAAACAAAAAGAAACACACACACACAATGGTTTAATGCATTTACTTCCTTATTTCTATTATGATATATCCACTATTTCCACCAACTATGCTTAGTTTTTTGGACACCCCCTTCCTCTTTATCTCCCAAAATGAACTTGTAATTATGTTTTACAAACTCCTGTATAGCATGTGAATTATCATTCCTTTCTTCATTTTCCTCTAGTGCACCCTACACATATCCATTGGAGTTCAAAACAAAATAAAAATAAAATTTTAACGCTCAAAGATCAATAGAAAATATTTGTGGTGTTAGAATTTTTTTTTTACTCTACTATCTATTGCCTTAGACCTGAATACACAGTCTAGTGGGAATGTGTAAATGAAATGGACCTGTGAGGCTCCAAGCATCACCTTTAGTTCTCCTAGGGGTGTGGTCTCCTGCTGCCTCATCAGCATCTTTAACCAACAACTGTGAGAACAATTTAAGGCAGAAGGATAATCAGACTGTAGAGAGACTATGGCAAAACACAGGCGTCTGACAGAGTCAAATGAAGCTAGGGCCAGCGGTTTCTACATCAGATGTATCTTCCTGTTGACTGAGAAATGGAGGGATTGTATCTTGCTGTTGACTGAGAAGTCATGTGAACTAATTGAGGGATTGTGGCTTGCTGTTAGCCTGGTTTGGGAATGCTATTTACTGAATCTGGACTTTCAGTGTGTGACATACCTTGTCTTCCCCCACCCAGATTCTGCTTACTTAATAAACCCCAACACTTTGAGTAAAAAGAGATTCTGTAAAGTCTGAGTGATCATTTGCAATGAATTTCAGATCAAGCAATTAAGCAGAAGTAGGTGCAGCAGAGTGAGGGGTCATATCTGACCTTACAGGGATCAGTTTTATACTGTGGATGTTGTTGATGGGAAAAAAAAATATTTATGAAGTTCGTAGAAGTCATATTCCACCTTCCCGAAGTTAGCTTTGTTCCTTTTACAATAATCCAACTCAGTTTGGCTTCAAAGCCTTGCTCGTTTCCATTCCCAATAATGTGTGAGTTCATCAACTCATTCTTCCAAAGCCTTTAACTCAATAAAACTTTATTATATCAGTCCTCTGGACACTTCTTTTGTACAGAGTTCATGCTTTTTATCCCTTTACGTTACTGTCTGCATTTGCTCTCTCCACGTTGAAATCTTCTCAGCTTCGCTGTGTGGTAGGGTGGTATCATGTTTAAGAAGCTATGCTTTTGGAAATGTCGTGAATTCATTATTAATTAGAGCAAACTAATTTAGGCAGCTATTTAAACTCTCTAAGCTTTATAGTCACCAGTGTAAGAGCTGCAAAATAATATGATAAAAATTAGAGAATTGCTGCATATATAAAAGAACATACAAAATGCAGTACAACAACAACAATTTGGAGAGATCCCTCACTGCAGATTTATCTCAGCACAATTTGTCTCCTTATTTCCTGACTGCTGATACCAAAGATATTAATTGTGGATCCAAGCAAGACGAAGCTGTTAACAGTTTAAATCCCCTTCCCATTTATGAAGATGTTGCCTATGGGTTCAGTGGTAAGAATATTTGTCTTCTTGCTATTGGGATGCACTCCATACCAAAGGCTGGATTTTTTGATCATCTGCAATAAGTGTATCAAGTCCTCCTCACTTTCAGAAAGCAAGGTTGTGTCATTAGCATAACTCAGATTATTGATAAATCTCCCTCCAATCATGATGCCACACTCCTCTTGATAGAGTCCAGGTTCTTGGATCAACTGACTTGTTTCAATTAAAAGATGCAGCCTTACATGTGCTCACCAGTCTGTGCCAGGAATGTGGCTGTCTGACCAATGGATTGGAAGAGGTCCATATTTGTTCCCCTTCCTAAGAAAGCTGATGCAACTGATTGTGGAAACTACTGAACAATATCATTACTATAGCATATAAGAAAAATACTGCTGAATATTAGTCAAAACCAGCTAGAAGAGTACATGGATAGGGAACTGTCGGAAGTTCAAGTAGTATTTAGAAGACTCTGTGGCACCAGGGATATCATTACTGATGTCAGATTGATCCTGGCCTGGCTGAAAATAAAAAATTCCAGAAGAAAGCCTATTTGTGCTTTATTGACTATGCAAAAGCATTTGACTGTGTGGGTACTAATAACTTGTGGCTGAAATTGCGAAGAATGGGAGTCCCAGAGCACTTAATAGTACTCATGCAGAACCTATACCTGTACCAATAGACTGTTGTATGGACAGAGCAGGGGAACGCAGCACGGTTTAGGAGTGTGTCAGGGTTGTATTCTCTCCACAACTATTCCATCTGTATGCAGAGCAAATTATCCAAGAAGTAACACATTTTAGAAAAATTCACAACTCACAGATGCCTCAGCAATCAAGTTTCTGAGGCTATAAATTCCCACAGGAGACTGCTCATCTTTCTAGTGACGTAACTCTGGAGGGAACTGACTCTTAGCTGATCCTCCAGTGGGTTTTTTTTTCAGATGACATAAATTTCACACGATGAGTCTGCTCATCTTTCTGCCACAGAGCAACTGATAGATTTGAACAGCCAGAGAGGTCCATCTACAACAGTGCAGTAGGGATGGACTACACTACCAAAGTATTGAAGTTTTCTAAGGTCTGAATTTAAAGTTTAGCAACCTAGACTTTACTCATTGACCTTTCAAGTATTCTATTTGTTCTTTGGAAAGTGACACACACTCATTGTGGGCTCATCCTAAATTACCTAGAGTTTACTGGGGGTAAGGTAATCCACAGTAAGCACTTAGGATACAAAAAAAAAAGAAAAAAAAATGCCAACCATTTCTCAAGTCTCTTTACTGCCACCCAGTGGAATGTTGTGAAAATGAAGTTATAATTATGAAAGATGCCCCCTTGAGTTGATCACCCAGTAATATATAAGGTCATATTTGTAATGCTGCAATCCAAAAGACATGCGGTTCAAATCTACCAGCTGTTCCACAGAATGGGATTTACTGCTTCTGAAACCCACTGGAGGTTCAACTATGAGTCAATTCTGACTCAATGGCACACAACAACAATGCTGTCTGATATATTTGTCTGGACAAAAACAAGCATTTTTAAATTTCTGGTTAATATTTATGTGGTAACCTCATCAATAAGTTACATCATTCTGTTCTCCTAATGTTGCTATTGTTGTTAAGTGCCATCAAGATGACTATGACTCACAGGGACCCTATGAACAACAAATCTGAACCCTACCCTATCCTGTGCTGTGCTCATCATTTCTGATATATTCAAGTACACTATTATGCTATGTCAATCCACCATGCTGATGGCCTTCTTTTCTTACACTGACTTTCCACCTCTCCAAGCACAATGATTTTTTTCCAAGAACTGGTCCTTCCTAACAATAAGACCAAAGTACGTGAAACAAAGCTTCATCATGCTTGCCTCCAAGGAATAACCTCATTACACAAACCAAGACATATCAGTTTGTTCTTTTAGTAGTTCACAAAATTACATTATATTTTAAAAAATATATATAAATCACTGTTTTCAAACCATTGGAAAAGTAGAAGAACAGCACTGAAGAGAAAGACCTGGATGAGACAGATTGACAATATAAATGGAGCAATGGGATTAGGTGTGTCTGAGTCAGTGAGACTGGCTCTGAGAAGGCAAGGTTTATACCTGGTGTACATAGGGTTGCTATGAGTTGTAGGTGACTCGAAGACACATAACACAACAAAGGATAAAGAAAAAATAAACAATGTCATTGGCATTTTATAAGATAGTCATAGGATTCTATTGCAACCACTTTCCAAGGTAGTAACAATAAAAACTTTTTAAAATTTTTCAAATAAGCAAATAGTGGTTATAGAAATTGTGTTGTGCTTTCAAGGTCAAGAGACAATTAATGGTCGGGCAGAAAAGTCAAACACGGTTTTCTGACTGATTTTGTATCCGATGTCCTTTTCCCTTCTCTGCTCACTCTAGCAAACAAAATGCAGCAAGTAAAATCTGGTCTCAAATTTGACTTGATTTTTTTCTGTTGATCACTTGACTTGCAATACTTGTCATATGCCCAAAGCGTTCATTTTCATTTTTTAAATTCATTACATCATACCTTTCTAAAACATCTTGTATTGTTTTAAGCGTTTCTGGCTGTAAATCTTTATGTGGGGAGACTATCTTTCTCACTAAGAGTAGATTAGTGGCTTCTAACCACTGACCTTTCAGTTAGCAGCATTAACAAGTAACTGACTATGTCACCAGAGCTTCTTTTGCATTCCTCTGAGAGATGGTTAAACTAGGGCCAGCGATAGGCATTTTATGTTAGCCTTAATACCGTACCAGCTACAAATATTTAAAAGTAATTAAAAAGTTAAAATTGATGCCATATCAAGCACTTTAATTTGCTGAAAAAATAAAGATTCCTTGCACCTATGAAGTATTGGAATATTAAATTTCATGAAAGTACTGGCTGTATCTTAAAACATTCTCAAATCATGTAATTTAAAAAGTAAACATTAATTTATAATCTTTCAAATAAGTATATACAACTGGGATAGGATAAAGAAGGCAAGAAATTTAGAATATAGGTCAATAAAACCTACAAAAAGCTCAATGATGCTCATACTAAATTAATTTTAAAAACACCAACACCCCAAGGATTAATTTCATTTTAGAGCAAAACAAAACAACAACAACATAAAAACAAACCCAATTCCTACTCAGACTCGTTCTACTACTTATCAAGCACTTTTCTTCATACTCTTTAAAGTTCACTGGTGTGAGAGATGACCCTGAAAACTGAAAAATTAAAATTATTTCACAAATGTCAAAAGTCAGACAAGGCAGTCAGATGAGCTCCAGGACCAGCAAATTGTCAATCCTGTGTCCACTCACATCGCTTCCTCACAAGAAAATAGACAAAACCAAATTACACTGTTCGGCTTGGCTATGAGGCCCACTCTGTTGCTCATTTCTCAACTCAATTACATACGATGTCTATTTTTTAAAGTGTCCATTTTATTCACAAATTATACCATATTTGACTTTCTTCCTGTATGAATAAAGTTCTTTTGTTCCATTAATTGCTCCTGTAGTAGTGCATTTCCTCTGGGTGAATATCAGCCCTCCTGTGTCACTGAAAAGACTCACCTGACACCAGGGACCTAACACCAAATTCCCTACTTGCTACATGAGCTCTGATTCAGCTTTAGAAACTGAAATGAGAAAATGGTCTGCTTATCTCTTTGACATAAAACAAGAAGGAAATCATCAGTGCTATCCATTGACAATAACACTGTACCCTGAATAGTCTATTTGATGCTAAATGTAAATGAATATTCAGTTCATTAAATACCATCCTTGCAAAATAAAACCTTGGTTTTAAAGAATTCAAGCAGGTGTAATAGAGACAAGACTGTGAGGAAGGTTGTAATAGTGTATGTAACAGACTAAACCAAAGGTGTAGGGATGGCTTCTGTCCATCTGAAATTAGTAGACACCACACACCTGTGCTCTATTTTTAGAAGACACACTTCTCTAAGGAACAATGACTTACTAGTAGTTCACCAGAAAGAATATCTGTAAGCAGATGTCTAGTTTAACTAATTACATAAGCAATTTGCCCTCACTTTTTCCAAGATTTTGTCTTAGATAAGGATTCTAAACATGTTTGGTTGAACCCAATAGCAAAGCTGTGTTCTTACCTTCTATTTTATTGTATAATATTTTTTAATATCTGGTAATCCATAATTATTAATCATACTCTAAGATTATTTTTTTACAAGTAGAAAATGTTTTTAAAAATCAGGAACATTATCAGGAAAGTAACCCATCTGGACTGCAGCTTGAAAATCCAAATTTGCAAAAATCCAAACATCAAATGCCCTGTGAGTCAGGAACTCAAGTTGTCACTTGAGATTTATGATGACAGAGTCTGTGACCAACTTCTGAATCAAAAAGAAAAACAGTGGATTTACAGAACTCTAGTATCTCCCCTTCCTTTGATAATTAAATTCAGACTTGACAAACTCCGACCTTGCTATCTTGGACATTAATCTTGCAGTGGAAATGGACGGCTTTTAGAGAGCATTTCTGCTACAATTAAACAAAACCAAAATAAAACAAAAAATCTCTTCATACAGTAGAACAAAAAGGTTGTACTGAAAGTTAGAAGGAGGACTATTAGGCCTTGTTAGCTAATTATGGCATTGGCATCCACTGAAGTTAGTTTTTCACTTCTGTCATTTTATCCTGCTCAACTGCTACAATCCAAAAGGTTCTGACTGCTTAAAAGGGAATACATCATCGCTGCCTTTCCCCAGCCTAACTGCACACCACTTTCCCAAGCAATAGCTTCAATCATGCTTCATAAAATCCCCTGCAAGTATATTGTTGGAAACATAAATCAGCATCCTGGGATTTTCGTATTTTTTAAGGCAAGCATGGGGATCACTGACTGGTGGCTTTTCTGTGGCCCCATTTACAAAAGAATAAACAAAATTATGAGTTACACTAGATCTTTTTTTCTTAAGCAGCTCCCAGTGGTGTGTCTGATACTTGCTGCTGCATCCTTAATTAGAGAACAAAACACGAACAGACAGAAATTGGACTCCAGGATCAGGACTGCTATTACCAGGCGTCACTGACTTCATTAGGACACAGGGCACAGAAGTGTTCGGTGTACCTTTGCACAAAAGCTAGGTGATATGCATTCCCCTGATAAGTATCTCTGCCTCCCTGAGTGCCATGCATTTGGAAATTACACTAGACAGAGAGAGATCCTCCTTAAAATGATGCTCTCCTGCTTCCAGGTTCATTGCCATGATCATGGGCTCTCAGTCAGGCATGCTTCTGCTTCAGAGCCCCTTTTTATATATAATCCTCCTCCCTTCCCAATTACACTAGGTTTCTGTTAAATTAGCCGAATCCTAAAGTCAAATAAATGTTGCATATAAATACAGGCTCAAATGATAGGTCTCTCTCTGTCTGCACTATTTAAATATAAACATAGAAATATTTTTCTACTTCTTTGCTATTCCTAAATTCCAACACACTTAGTGTCTGCACTGGTAATTTCCAGACTTTTCAACTAAGATATTCATCTTCTCCAAACCAGTCACAATGTAATCATAAGTCTGCATAAACTTGCTTTCTAAGATACCCCATCTTGCTCCACACTATCAATATGTTTTAGTTTCAGGGGGATTTATAGCTGCAATTTTCAGGGATTCCTTCTTGGTCTTCGGAAATCCCTGTCTATATCATAAATGAATAGTTAAACACAGCAGCAGCTCTGAAAAAATTAAGACAGGTTATTTGTAGTGCCTTAGTGTATGTTGAGCTTTGCAATAAAAGCAATTAAATTAACTGACTGGGTTAACATTAGCTTCAGATGTGCAAATTTACAATTTTACTAAGACAGAAATACTGCACATTCTGTCATTAAGAGGAGGAAATGAGCAGTACCTCACCAAGACACTTTACAAACTATAGCAATATCCCAGTGTTTTCCTTCACATTTCTGAACATAAAATCTGCATCCTATCGTATTTTATCAGCCAATAACACTATAGCTTTGAGGAGGTGAAGGGGAGAAAAAGGAAGGCTTCACATCCGAAATGTCAAGCCCTGCTGAAGAATGATAGAAGGATTCAGTGAGAGTGGAAGAGCAGAAACACCATATCTACACATTAAATGGAGTTCTACCACCCCCTGCTGGACCAAAGCAGCAGTACAGAAGAGTCGAAGGGGGGGGATGCTTAGAATTGAATATAGGGGGCATTTTAACTTATTTTGCAATGATTTTTTTATCAAAACAACTTATTGCTACATTGACAATATAACATTTTTCGCAATTATTATACATTTCCAAATTACTGCAATTTTGTTTTTCTTTTATGATTTCCACCAATGCTTAGCTTTTTGTGTCCCCAATTAAATGTCCAAACTTGCCTTGGCAGTTACAAAGCTTATGTCTATTATAAAAATATTATATATAAATGTGTACCAAAGGAAGATAAATTTGTGTCTTTCTCTACAGAGATAAACAAAAGTAGTCTCCACAAATTTCTCTGGGGTTATTCTACCAGGCGATTATTATTTTTTCTTCAACAGAGATAAAACCTCCCATCAGCTTTCTACCAAAAAAAAATGAAATGATAATAAACTTACAGAAGTAATTACAATACGTTGTAAAATTCTCCAACCTTGCTTTATTAACAAGAGGAGGGGGCTAAAATGAATGACTGCAACGCCTCCTTAGTTTTATCCATTTGCTTTCTTACACACAACATGTATGGTCCCTCTATGTTTCAAACCGAAATAAGGCATCATCGTTTACTTGGTAGTCAGAGACTGAGGTACTGAGAAGAAGGCAAAGGGAGTCCTTAAAAATCTCTGGCATACAACAGAGATATTTTACAAACGAGTTTAACATTGATAGTTTTTGTTGCTCCTTAAAACATCACCATGCCCTTTCCAACTGCAACATCAGACATTTAACTGCTAATGCACACCAACATACTTATTCAGCTTTTTATAATAAAAACCATGGAAAGCCAAGATCCCAAGAACATCTTTCTTTTTCTTTTTTTTTTTTAAGAAGCAGTTTGCCTTGATTTCCTGCTCATTGAAGCCCATATCTAATTCTGTGTTCTCTCTTTCTTCTTTATGGAACTCGACAGAAACAGAGACAATTTTTAGGGTCAGCTAAAAAGAAAGGGTAGAAATAATAATAACGATAACAGCAGCAATAACTGTAACTTTAGTTCTTTCATGTAATTTTTTTCCTGTAATTCCCCTCCCTGCCCCTTTGCTTGAATGGAAGGGGGAGGGAAAGTAAATGCAATAAAGCACCACACTCCTACCTTGCCCGCTACTGACAAGCAACCCGAGCAGGTAGAAGGAGAGGAGGAGGCTCATGTTCAGGACGTGACACTGGTGGACAGTCCCAAAGTTATTGTCCAGCCCTAGAAAGAGAACCTTCCGCTGTCACGGCCGTCTCTGCTACAGCCGCTGCTGCTCCCGGGGCGCCCAAGCAGCCAGCAGCCCGCAGCCCGCGCGCTCCTCCTCGCAAAGTGACTGCAAGCTTCGCTCCTTGCCGCACTATATCCGGGCAGCAGCGGCGGCGGCACCAGCAGCACCAGCGGCCGCCGCGGCGGCAGCAGAGCCGAGCGGGAGGGAGGCGAGGGCGGGGGCGCGAGGAGGGAGGAGCGGACGAGGCGTATCCCTCCGCGCCGCACGGAGGCCGCTTTCCCAGGGGGCGCTCAGCCCCGGGATTCGTCCGCAGCCGAACTAGGAGTCAAGGGTTCGGTCCCAGGTGCCCCCAGCTAAAGGCGTCACTGCAATCGGGTTGCCACGAGTGCACCCGAGGGCAGTCGCTCCGCGCGCAGCCTGCTGGCCATTCGCACGCTGGTCAGAGCCTCTGGGCTGAGTAGAGGGGGCAGCTTCGCCCTCCCGCGCTGCCTCCAGCCAGCCTAGGGCAGCGGGAGGTTAGTGCTGGTGCTGATGCTGCAAAGGGCAGCTGGCCAGCGATTTAAGCGGGCCTGGATTTAGCAGGAGCGCGGAATTCGGGGGCGGGGGTGTATGCAGCTCTTCTTCCTCCTACAGTAGGCTGGGGAGGAGTTCTGTTTCTCCCTGGCCCTCCCTCTCACCAGACCTCCAGCGGGCTGGCAAGAACCCTGCTACCCCCTTCCCACGCTTTTCACGGTGTAGTCGCAAAGGGAAAGCCACTATCTCCTGTCTACACTGCCTGCCGACACGGACACTACAGACTAAGCAGAGAGATGTTCATAAAAAATGCATTTCCATCTCGACTCACTGTTACTGAGGGACTTGACGAACTGGGGGAATTTGGGGCGGGGGCCATATGTTAGAAAGGCTCCTTTACACGGGACTGTCAGAAGCTCTTGACTGAATCCTTAAACCACACACACATAAAAACCCAACAGTGAATCCATTTCCGCGCGTCATAGCGATCTTAAAGAAGTGTAAAGTCGCCCTTCGCTCCACATGGAGCGGGCTGTGCCCTCCATCGTCACTCAGCATAGAGCCCAGCCCAGGTCCCCCAGGACTTTGACTTGGGAAGTCCTGGAAGTGTGTGTGCAGAGATGTGTTGCGCGGAAGGCTCTTCCCTATCCCACTGCACCTCACCTCACCGCCACCAAAGTCGTAAGTATGTTACTAGAAGTGAGGTGAGAGAGGAGTGGCAAACACACAAAACCAATTCTCTCCTCTGAAGACTGAGGCATATCATTCTTTCTCCCCTGAACTATATTAAAAGGTGTATGAGAATAATATCAAACCTAAGAGCAGCTAGGGGCAGACAGGCACAATTGCTGGCCCCAGAGCTCTTGTTCGTCAGCCAGGGTTACAGCAACTGACTGGAGGAGACAATGGATCCTTTTGTCTGCACATTGAATCTTGGTCCTCAGGGTACTCAAGTGACTCACCCTTAGACTCAGCGAGGATCTTAGCCATAAATGCCCGTTTCCTTACAGGCAAGGAAGGAAACAGGAACTGCAATGTTGTAGAATTCAGATTCAGGCCCACGCCTTGGGTTGCGAGGTTACACTGGAGATTCCATTCCTTTAGCCAGGTCAGTGAAAAAAAGCCTGCACATGCTTAGATGGATAAGGTAGGAAAAGTCTGACATCTGTGCTCTCCAAAAAGGATTGCTTTGGACATAAGATTAACTTACTGGGACAGATTTTATAGGGAAGATGGGAATGAGGGAAAACGGTAACTCTGGGGACCTTCTCCATTGATGAACTACTTAAAGCAAAGGTGTTCTCAGCACCAAAGCACACCGGGAAATACTTAATCTGCCCTCTAGATTTTTATTATCGGGCTCTGGTACCTGTTGTTGTTGTTGTTGTTAAGTGCCATCGAGTCACAGGTTGACTCATAGCAACCCTATGAAGGAGACTCCTCAACGCTTGGATATCTTTCATCCTCTCTCCAGGTAGGCTAGTGGTTATAAACTGCACTGCAAGCCCAAGACACGTGGTTCAAGGATGGGCAATCCCCTCCTATGCTCTTAACTGCCTCTGAAAAGCCTCCATAGGGTCAGCTATGGGTAGGTTCCGACTCTAAGGTACACAACAACAACAACAAAAATTTCCTTAGTCCTTGGCCAAACACTTCTTACAGCCTGTACTACTCTCAGCAATTGTGTTTACCTTAACTCAGGGGCATAGGCCTTTAAGGTTCAGGTAGAATGTTCCTGTTTCATGCAAGACATCTGGGGGTCCTAAACCTGGGTAGTTAACAAAAACAATATTCTCCTGTTCTTTGCTGGAAAGGTGGAAAGTGCACATTTATAGAAATGAAAGACAAATGATCATTTTCTTTTCATCACATCTTTTACTTCTCTAAAGGATTAAAAAAAATGCTACATACACACTTGGTAGTCAGGCAAATATTGACATATAGATTTTCCTCTTCATTATTAGAAGTTGCATTACTTTTGTCTTGGCCAAAGGAGAATTTGACTGGCTGTGGCCTGTGAATTATATTAGACTTTAAGGTTTATGGGCTGAGGTAGAGAGTAGAGAGAAGAGAAAAAGTTGTTGGCTATTAATGAAAATTCCGACTAGAGGCTTGTATCCTAGGGCAGTATTCAACTCTGTGTGTGTGTTTAAAAGATGAATGAATATGTGTGTAAATGATGAATAAATATTAGTAGTCAGGGATCTAAAAAGATGATCTTCTCTTGTGCAATTCACAAGGTAAGAAATCCAGGTATAAGAGTATCAGGTATGTGGTATGAGGTATCAGAAACCCAAATCAGTTAATGACTTGGTTCCTGCTCAACAGCAATGAGAAATAAAGACAAGGTGATACAGCTGTTGATCCTGCCCTCAATTTGCTAATAGGCTTTTTGAGAAGATCAGACTTAAACATAAAATTTAATTATATAAACCAGGTTGTTGAAACATCCTAAAAATTCACAAACCAAAGTCACTGCCTTAGAGTTTATTCTCACTTGTATAAATCTTCCATCACATTATCCAGGCTATGTCTTTAAGGAAGAAGACTGCCCATCTTTCTGATGGGCACTGCAGTTTCAGAAGCATTGAGTTCTAATCCAGAAGCTGCTCTACAGGAGGAATATGGGCAATCTCCTTCCATTCAATTAAACTGCCTCTGAAAACCTGCAGGAAGGTCACCACCAAATTGCCTTAAAACAAATCTTAGACTAAGTGACTACAAACTATCCCTGTAGCAAAAGAAGATGGGATCATTCCAGAAGCCAGGATTAAGGAAACTTTACAGAAAGGAGAGACATTAGATAAATACAGTGCTGGGAAAGTCAGAGAAGAGCTTAAGCAAAGCCTTGGGGAGCAAAACCACACATTCTTAGAGAGCAGAGAGAAATCTAACTTGAAAAAAATACAGAATGTAAAGTAGAATGGTGGGATTAATTTAGAAAAGGAGAGTAGAATGTTGCTAGTAGAAATCTAGTGTTTACAGCCTCTCGGAATGTAACATTGCCCCTGGGTAGCACAAAGGAGAAGTGCTCAGCTACCAACAGAATAGTTGACAGTTGAAATCCAACCAGAGGCAGCTAAAAACAAAGGCCTGACAATCTACTTCCAAAGATGATAGTCACTGAAAATCCTGTGATGCACATAGTGAAAGAGTTAGCATCTACTAACAATAACTGGATTTTTGTTTGTTCTAGTTTTTGTTTTTTGTTTGTTTTTTTTTTCCATTGCAAATATAAAACCAAACAGTCATAGTCAAGAAGTGCCAGAAAAGCTGTGTTAACTTTTAGGAGTTGGAACTTCATCTTGAATTGTAACCCCACAAAGAATTTCATGAATGTTCTGTACAGCCTAACTTCATGTTGCAGTGAGGTGTCAGTAATAAGACAGAAAGAATTTAAAGAAAATCTTCTTGTAACTTGCCTTAACCGCCTCTTAGCCAAAAGTAAAATTATCTCTCTAGGGTTCAATCAGAAGCACAATTTCTCAAAGCAGTGATGAAGTGATGTGGAGCCTAAAATTTAGTTTTGTCAGTTCCTCTTCTTTCATAGATTGATGGTATAAGGACAATGAGTGGAAAAACAGCCTCAGCCCACTCTTTTCCTCCCCACTCCAAAATATGCTTTTCAATATGCAGACTCTCAGTACTATTACCAAACATCCCCAATCTATGAACATGACTAAGTCGTGTAAACTGTACAGAAAAGTATTGAAATGCACCCCTACTCCTAATGTGACTCATAATTTACATTTGAGATCTTTTATCATCTGCTCCATCTATCTGAAGAAGTGTTACAGAGGGTTAGTTAGGGCTTTATTTGTTTAATTTATAAAAATAAGAGAAACATTGGGCAGAGCTCAGAACTCTGTAAAGCTAAATATGAAGAAATACCAACAAGATTGAAGTTATTGTTAAATGAAAGTAGATAAATTTGTGTTAGAAGAACCAATAAAATTAACACGAATAAGTGGAGAGATAATAATAAGGCACATTACATGTGGAAATTATTTTCTCAAAGAACTTCTGTCTCTTGCAGAAAACATGATGATACATGTTCTTCAAGGAGCCCTGGTGGCACAATTGCTAAAGTGCTCAGCTACTAACTAAAAGGTTACTGGTTCAAGCCCACCAACTACTCCAATGTTGTGACAATCTACCTCTGTAAGACTTATAGTCTTGTAAACACTAAATGGTGATTCTACCAAGTTTTATATTGTCTTTTTTAGTTGCAGTCGACTCCATAGTAATGAGTATGTGCTCTAAATATAGAGCTCAGGCATGAATGGTGAGTGGTAGGCAGAATTAAACATTTATGTGTGTGTGCATGTGTGTGTGTGTGTGTGTGTGTGTGTGTGTGTGTGTAATTCTGTTGTTATTTTTATTTAGTTGCTCAGTTGACAGAATTCATGTGTTAAGATCATACTATTAGGAAATGGGACATTCTGAGGGTTCATTTATATTTTTAAAGTGTCACAAATCATTATACCTATTCATTTACTTGTCTGGAAAATTGCCTGTTTTGACTTTATTTTTTTATTACCACACAGAAGAAAAATAACCACTGTATATATAGGCAGATAGCCTGAAACCTCTATAAATAGATGATCTGCCTGCTCCCTTCTCCTCTCCATTAATGCCACTTTTCTAGTGACCCTGCCTTTGAAAATAATTCCAACTTTCCTAATTCAACAACACTCACTTTTAGATGTTTTACCGTGCTATGTGTGAACATATGACAGTAACCACTTTACTGGTAGAATTTAGATTTTTAACACCTCCCTTTGTAAATGCTTTACTTTCTGAGCTGTTCTATTTGGAAGTAAGAGACAAAAGGGATAGATTCATAGTACAAAGGCACCCTAATTGCCGTACTTTTTAACTTCTTTCAAGATACATGGGGTCATTTTCCTTCATGGCTACTTCATGTTCCCTCTGGGCAAGTAACTGCTCTCTTCGCTCTGAAATTATGCAATAACTGTCTGTAATTTGCCACTTGCCAGAATAATATTTTCTTAACTCTAGAGGGATATCATATTTTTCTTCACAAAGACATCTCTGGAAAATGCAATGGCAGATAGAGCAGAAAATGTGAAGAACCTATACACGTTGACAAAACAGTGATTGACACAACTTCAAGAATATATTCAGGAGGACAAACTAAGGCAATGAAAAGGCATGCAGCAATGGGTAACAGTGGACCTGTTTGATATGACAAGGATCATGATGTGAACTGCAGCTTGCCCAAATATTGATCACAGCACTCAGATATAATATTTTTGTCCACAGTATTTATTGACCAAGGTGATATGTACACAAATCCTAGTTTATGAAAGACAGTTAATACATCCTAGATAACAGCATATCCTTCATAACAGGTAAGTGATCCCATACAAGTATAAGTATGATAGAAAATATAGCATTAATCAAATGTATTTTACAGGGCAAGAAAATAGACAATTCAAGGTGAAAAAAAAAATTCCATTGCATAGAATCTCTTGGTTAAGGAAAAGTATGTTATGTTATCTTAAAAGATACAACTTTTCTCTTCATTTTAAAGTTAAACAAGTACTTTTACAGTGACAGGCAAACAAATGGTAGCAATGGAATTCTTTCTTATATAACCATGAAACCATCAATAATAAATCTAACATTCAACAAATGTGCATTATTTGAATATACATTTTTTTAAATCTTGTTGATTTTTTTTTAAGGGAGAGAGCCCTGCCTCTCCTAATCTGTTTTGATGAAAATAACAATTTCTCTGCCACTATTCTTAACTGCTAGTGTTTGTACTTAAAAAAAAAAGTGCACACTCTTGGTAGCGGTATTCAAGATATCAAGATGTAACGTTGAAGAAATTTGCTATCAAGGTTATAAAGAGCAAGGATGTCACTTTAAAGATTACATCCACCTGATCCAAGCCTTGCCTTGGTATTTTCAATTATTTCTTATGAATCTGAAAGTTGGAACATTGAATAAGAAAGACTGAAGAAGGTAAAAGAAATGATGTCTTTGAATTGTGGTACTGGTGAAGAGTATTGAATATCCTTTGGTTTGCCAAAAGAATAAGAAATCTGTTTTGAAGGACATGCATCCAGTGTGTTCCTTAGGGGAAAGGAGGTTAAAATTTTACTTCACTCAGCTTTGAACAGGTTTTCAAGAGGATCCCTACCGAGAGAGACTAATCCCAAGAGAGAGAGTGAGAGAAAGCATGCTTGCTGGCAAAGAGTGTTGAAGAGAGAGAGGAAGATTTTCATGGAGATGTATTGACACAGTTACTACCACAGGGGCTTGAGCATGAAATAGATTTTGAGGATGGTGCAGGATAGGGAAAGATTCAGATTCGCGGTTTATAAGTCGCTATGAATCATAGTTAACTTGATTACATTAAAAAACAAAAGTTACAGAATTTGCAGTCTTCTGAAAAACAAGGAGAACCTTTATGTGGTCTACTGAAAGTCTTCTATTTCTGATATCAAGAAGCTTCCCAGCCAGAGATCTGAGTACAAAACAAACATTCTATTCTTAGAAGTTATTTATTGATGATACTGAGGCCCTTCCTTCTTCCTCTTTTAACTCTTGTAAAAGAAAGTGTAACAAGCAATATCCAATGGAAAATTCCCTTGTATGGAGACTGTAATGGGATTAAGGGGGTTACAATCAACATTTAAACCTATTACAACTATTTGCTTTGGGAAATTATGGGATATAATTCCATAGCTTTTGTATTACTACATGCATTTACACTGGGGGATACAGAATTTAATCCATTATATCAACCTATAGTCACATTTATAAAGCTATTCCTTATTTACCGTATTTTTACTTGAAACATGAACATAGTTGTTTCTTTTTTTTCTGTTGTCAAACGTCATAGAGTTGGCAATCATAGCAATTCTGCGTAGGACAGGACAAACCACCATCCAATCCTGTCCCAGCCTCACAACTGTTTCTGTACTTGAGCCTATAAAGTTGAAGCTACTTTGTCAATAATCTCATGGAGGGTTTTTCCTGTTATTGAGTTTTTCCCCCTTTGTTGATTTTCTAACATAGTTCTCGCCCCATACTTCTTCAGTGCTCAAACAGAGGGACTAATAAGTTTCAACAAAGCTTGAAAATATCAAAGTCAAGATGGAAAAGAGAACCCAACTATTAATACCAGCTCTCATTTCCCTATCAAAACAAAACTAACAGAAAGGTTACCCATTGAGTAGATTCTTATTTGTAGTGCCCATGTTTGTGTCAGAGTAGTTGCTCCATATGATTTTAAATGACTGGTTTTGTTTTCTTTCTGGAAGTACATCACCAGTCATTTCTTCACAATCTCTTGGTAAAGTTACTTTTTTTTGGCTTTAGTAGATATGCCTGCTAACCATTTGCACCAAGCAGGGACATTCCATATACCAAAAAACCAGACCCATTGTAGTTCATTCCAGCTCTCAGTGTCCCTACAATACACAGAACATCCTCCTCAGCAAAGAATTGTAGTTCAAATTTTCGATGTGAAAAACTTTGTTTTTAACTTTCTTCCTTACGATGAATCTCTGCATACTTCCCTAAGACCCTAAAAAGTAAGTGTGGTTTTTTTTTTTCTTTTTCTATTCATCTCTGCTTCCATGTGAAATCAATGACACTGTTCTGTAGTTTCCACACTCAGTTGGGTCACCTTCTTTGGAATGGGAACAAATACAGATCTCTTCCAGTCAGTTGGCCAAGTGGTTGTGCTCCAGATTTCTTGGCACAACTTGGTGAGCACAACCAGGGCAACATCTGTTATCTGAAATACTTCAATTGGTATACCATCTATTCCTGGGGCCTCATTTTTTGCTATTTCCTTCAAAGCAGCTTGAACTTCTT